>NC_056735.1:361269605-361327105 GCF_019279795.1 Protopterus annectens
GTAACTAACATTGCAGAAGATAGTTTATCTAATGCCATCTGAGCACTTTCTGAAATATCCAGACTCCTGCAAGTCAGAATTTTGTCCCTGCATCATGTAGCTTTAGAGGTCCTTTTTCAGCATTGTCCCCTAGCAAACCTTATTCTCCAGGTTTTAACCTTGATGGCCACTTCACGCTAGATGCTAAAGTAAAGAATTACACAAGTCTTTCAGTGGACACTGTTCAGTGGTCCTTGGTTTCGCATCCTATTCATGTACCGGTACATCTCACTTTGATGTGCAGGAATGCATCAGTTGTTGGTTGACCACCATAGTGTCATGGGGTCGATTATTCTCCCCACTGCCATTGGTAGCCACTGTGACTTTGAACTCTTCCCTTCTGGGTTGTTTGCGGGCATTTTGAAGGGAAGTTTTTACAAGGTTCTTGGTCAGTGATAGATGCCTGTCTTCACATCACTGTCTTAAAGATGAGGGCAGTCCTCCTAGCATTGTAGGCCTTTCAAGACTCCCTCCCTGAGGGTGTGATTTCCATTCATACTGACATGCAGTAGCCTGGGACATCAGCAGAGGGGAACCTGTTCAAATCACTGTGCTTTGAAGCCATGAAAGTGTGGCATTAGACGGCGTCTTCCTGTCGCTTTCTATTTGCAGTGCGAATCCCAAGGACT
This sequence comes from Protopterus annectens, assembly GCF_019279795.1. NCBI lineage: Eukaryota > Metazoa > Chordata > Ceratodontiformes > Protopteridae > Protopterus > Protopterus annectens. The sequence continues at coordinate 361,270,274 of NC_056735.1, forward strand.
TCCATTGTTCTGGCGGACAAACTTAGCCAGTTTCTGCCCCATGAGTTGGTCCCTCAGTCAGTGGCAACACAGATTTCCAGTCACTGGGTCTGACCTTGAGTGATATTTTTCCTTTCCTTTGTACCTAAACAAGTGCAGCAGTCACTTTGCCTGATCCCTTCATAGAGACATTCACCAAGGGATGCTTTAATCCACAGTTGGCCCCTGTGATTTCCTTCATACCTTTTCAGCCTTTCATCTGACAGTTTCTTCAGAAAGCCAGGAGTTGCAAGGCCAAAGTTATCCTCATTGCTTTTCTTTGGCACTTGGGTGTTGGACTTTAGTCCAGACTGTTTCACCCATCTGGTCATCCTCAGCGAGACCTAAAAACCCTGAAATTGACTGCATGGTTTCTTCAATTTTTAAGAGGCCAGGGATGTCAGGCTGTCTGTCCTAGTTGTTAAAATTTTATTCTCCTTTCAAATAAGTTTTACCTGAGAAAATGGAAAAGTTACCACATGGTCTTGTTCCAGAGGTTTTGGATTTTTTTTTGCAGAATTATTTAACAAAGGGTCCAAAAAGTACATTTAACAGCCATTTCCAATTTTCATATGGAACACAATCCAACATCTGTTGCTTCCTTAAAGATTTCCAAGACCTTTTTGAAAGGAAGTTTCCTTTTTAAGCCTTCCAGTCAGGGATCGGGTGCCACAGTGGTTAGCTTTATTGCTTCACAGCAAGCTGTTCTCCAGTTTGATTCTCGGCTGGGGTGCTTTCTGAGTGGTGTCTGCATGCCCTCCCTACATTCTTGTGGGCTTCGTCTGAGTGCTCCAGATTCCTCACACATTCCAGAGACATGCTTCTGGACCATTTCTCCTCTGTCCTCCACTGAGAATGGACTCTGTCCCAGTCGGTCTTGCCCTGTAAACAAATGATGTGAAGTTATTCAATCTTGCCTTCAGTCTTACTGATGGGTTTGGAGCCGATCCTCGGCTCCAAGTCGGCCAATTTGCAAAGCTCGAGGTCTGTAACAGCTTGAGGCCGAAACCCTATCCCACAATGCACCTCTACCTTCCCCAAATCTATATTCTTTTTGGAGTTCTTGCTAGTTTTCTTTCTTGTTTAGAATTCAAAGTATTCAGCCAGAATAGGCTGTCATTTATTTGTTTTTTTTTTGTGCAAAGTAGTTAAAGAAAAATAACTTTGTGTTCTCTTTTTTGGTGTTAGGCCCTGTAGGTTTCTTTAGGTTTCTCCCTATCCTGTTACAGCCGAGTTAGGCTTTCTTTAGTTGTTTTAACTGTAGCCGGTTAGGCTTCATTTTGTTTTTTTGCAGCTACAGCCGAGTTGGGCTTTCCTTAGTCATTATAACTGTAGCCGGTTAGGCTTAATTTTGTTTTTTTTTTGTGGTAAGTTTTAAAAGTAGGGTGTTGTTTAGTGTTGATCCTTAGAGTTCTGATTGGATTGTTGTTGGGATTGCTTTATCTTACATTGATTTAACTGCAAGGGTCTACCATGTCTGAAAAAGCTAAGTCAGAGTTTAAAAAGTGCCCTAAATGCAATCCAAAAATGTCTATCACAGATGGCCACACCACCTCTGTTTACTGTTAGGGAAAGGTTGTTAATCTCCAAGAGGTTTGTTCCATTTGCCATGGTTTCAGTGCCAGGGTTTTGGCAGAGAGGAAAAGAAAATTGGTTGAACGTGGTCTGATTAAGTCTGCATTTCAGTCAGACTTGGATACTGCTCCGGGAAAACCAAAACCATCATCTTCTGCAAATTCGGATCTGAAGGGCTCATCGGTTCCAAAGGATTCCAAGAAGGTTCCTGTATTGGTTCCACAGTCATAGGAGCTGCCTGTACAGGTAGTTGGTAGGAGCCGGTCCCCAGTCTTGGAACCCGTATCTCCCACCTTAAGATCTCCGATTCTGGGCTCACCGGCTCCTTCAGTAGTTTCCTCTTGAGCTTCCAGACTTTCAGATTCGGTGGACTCTGAGAGCTGACACTCTCCTGTCTGTTCCGACTATTCCCCTTGGGGCCTCGGCGCGAATTATTTCTGCTCCCACCTCTGGCTTTGAGCCAGTGGTTTTGGTGCGGGAGGAGTCTTCAGCGTCTTTGGACCTGGGTGCTTCCTCGCACAGGAGCCATGGTGCCTTCTATGCCATAAGGAGTGTTTTGTCCCCCCAGACAGTCTCAACCTCTGAAATGGCCACCTCCTCCCGGAAAGTGCCGGAATCTTCTCAGTCACTGCAGACCCACCGTAAGCATAGGGACCCGGAGCCTCAGAAGCCTTACTGGGGGAACCCTGCTCTTCCGAGACCTCCCCAGAAGTTCCCACTGAGGAGGCTCCTCTGTAAAGGTTATGTAAGAGGCGACATTTAGATTCCCCTCAGGAATCCATCACATCTGACAGATTTGGAGGAATCGGAATGGTCCCTAGAATCCCCCTCTGAGGATATCTCCTTTGCAGATATCCTAGAGATCCTTAGTCAGAGGGGTGAGTGGCAGCCCCATAACCCTACTGAGGGCGAATCGGTGCTCCTGAAAGCTTTTGGGTCTCGACCCTCCACCTGTTGAGTTTCTCCACTCTTGGATGAGTTGATGGACCTTTTATCTCGAAGGGCGTTGGAGTCACCAGATACTATGGAGCCCGTTCTTAGGAGGCCCAACCAATACATTTCAGCACCTCATGATAGAACCTTTATCAAAACCAATTCCTGTTGATGCCATGGTGGTTGCGGCAGCCACTAAGAAAGAGATGTCTGAGACCTTTACGTTTGTCCATCCTCCTAACATGGATTCTAGGATTATGGGACAGATACGGCAAGAGCATGTTAAGTTCTACAGTCTTTGCTGTTCGAACTATCTAACCCACTTCACAAGTCTTCAAAGAGATTATCTGAAAGAGCGAGGAGATGCTCTCCAGGGTGCAGTAGCCGATACAGTGGTGGATAAGGTGACGTCTCAGCTTGCTACCCTCACTTCTATAGTCTTCCATGCGTCTCGTATCATATGCAGCTGATAGGACGAGTAGGGCAGCGGGTACAGGAATAGCTCTTCGGAGGCATTCCTGGATGCGCTTACGTTCTTTTACAGAACCTTTCAAGTCGTCCTTTGTGAATGCCCCATTTGATGGTTCTTCCCTTTTCGGACCAAAAGCTAGACCTTCCCCAGATGTGAGCAAGACGGAAAGACACTATCTGCTGTAGGAGTCTGTTTTTCCACCCCTACTAGACCTTATCCTGAAGGTCAGCTGGGAGGGAAAATGTGGTTCCGCAAAGCCCAAGGAGCTTTTCCGAACTCACGAGGTGAAGCCTCCTGCAGGGACAGAGGAGGGAGCAATGATTGAAGATGATGCCCACACAGCAGAGGCGGTCCGCAAAACCAGGGCGACAGGGATCAGTTCCTTGGGAAGCCCTATTAGCCTGAAAGGAGGCCTGACTGTCCTTCTCTGGAGTCAGGGGACGTTTATCTTTGTATCTAGGCGCCTGGCTCAAAATTACAAAAGGCAGATGGGTACAAAATGTCATGCAGAGGCTATTTCATCCCCTTTCATACCCACACAAACCAACAAAAAGAGTCCCGGACGTTCCACCCAGTCTACGGGATGTAGCAATAGTAGAGGTTCAAAAACTATTAGAAAAGAGTCATCCAACGGGTCCTGTTAGACCTGCTAGGATCTGGAACTTGCTCAAGACTCTTTAGTGCCAAAGAGAACAGGGGACTGGAGATAATTTTGGACCTCAGCAAACTCGACAAGTATGTAGAAAAGACAACGTTCCAGATGGTCATGCTTTAGTCTATACTCCATTCCTAGGGAAAGACAATTGGATGTGCTCAAATGATCTTCAGGATTTGTACTACCATTTCAAAATGGCCAGGCCATTCAGGGATCACCTGCGCTTCAGGCTGGGAGCCAGTCATTTCCAGTTTCGTGCCCTGCCCTTAGGTCTCACTACAGCCCCCAATGTGTTCACCAAATGTATGGGAGTGGTCATGGCTCACTTGACACATCAAGGCACCCACCAGGCATCAGCTTATTCGGACGAGGGACACTGCCTTAGATCTTTGTTTTCAACTGGGCATCACAGTAAATTCAGAAAAGTCTGCTTTATTGCCGTTGCAGCATACAGTATTTATAGGAGCAGACTTAGACACCATCCGTATGTCCTTAAAACTTCCTTCAGAAAGAGTACTTACCCTATGACATCAAATTGTAGATCTCCTTTCAAAACACAAAGCACCAGCATCACAGTTTCTCAGGCTGCTGGGCACCATGGCAGCAGCCATCATTACAATACCCTTGGCGAGATCTCACATGCGCTTTCTTCACTGACTGCTATTCACACAATAGACTTTTCAAGATTTACCAATGAATCACCCAGTTCTGATAACCATCTCTTGCAAGGAGGATCTGCGGTGGTGGCTAACGTCCGAATCAGTGACCATGGGATGTCCCTTTGTCCTTCTGGTTCCAGTTGCAATGGTGTCCACGGACGCCTCCCTGATCGGGGGGGGGGGGGGCTTTATCAGAGACGGTACAGCTCAAGGTACATGGCAGGTACACAAGGCTCAATTGCATATAAACGTCCTAAAGATGAGAGGGATTCTCATAGTGTTGCAGTTCTTTCAAGACTCTCTTCCTTTGGGCACAATTGGAATTCAGTCAGACAACATGTCTGTAGTCTGTTATATAAACAGGGTGGAACCAGATCTTATCCCCTATGTTGAGAGGCTGTAAGAGTATGGAAATAGGCAGAGTCCACCCAGCGCTTTCTGATAGCAGCACACATCCTGGGGAAATCCAACATGATAGCGGAAAAACACAGCAGGGCAATTCTGTTGCCTCACGAGTGGTCCCTTAACGAAGAAGCGGAAATGATTTTCCACAGATGGGGCCAGCCTTGCTGTGACCTCTTTGCGACTCCCACAAACACCAAATGCAGCAACTACTTTGCACTGATCCCTCAACAGGGACTGTCCCTGAGGGACATGCTCGTACACGATTGGCCCCGGGATTCCTTTGTCTTCCTTCCCTTTCCCCAAAGTTTTGCATAAAACCAGATGTTAAGTTGTCAATCTCGCCTTCATTCTTGCTTGATGGGTTCGGAGCCGATCCTTGGCTCCGACTCAGCACTTTGCTAAGCTCGAGAGTCACTTTTACCAGCTCGAGGCAGCCCCATATCCCATGATGCAAGGCGGTAAGTACCCAGATCTCATTTGCTGCTTCGCTGATGAGGTCCTCCTTTTACCAGCTCCTGGTAAGTGTTTAAATTTAAACTGCTTTTAGCCCCTTTTCACTTTTAAACTAGATTTTTCTTAGAAATCTTTCATTTTAGTTATTTGTAAACCCCTTTTTTGACTAAAATTATACTTCCTCCTTAATTTTTTTAGTCAGGCCTACCTTCCCTCCCATCCCCCCCCCTGTCAGGGTGTGGGTGGGTGTGTGTGTGTGAGAGGTTTTTACTGCTTACACTTTAAGTTTAATTGTTTGTTTGGGACTGTGTGTGTTCTGTTTTAGTGTCCACTATGTCCAAAGAGCAGAGGGTCTCAGGCTTTAAGAAGTGTGACTCGTGCTGTCAGAAGATTTCTCTGACAGACAGTCACACTTCTTGTTTATACTGCCTGGGACCTCTCCACCTGCAGGACTCCTGTGCAATATGTCATTCTTTTAGCCAGAGAGGTCCTGCAGGAAAGGAGAAACAAACTTATTTTAAGGGGACTCCTTAAACCGGAGGGCTTCCCGGCCAAATCTGCTCCGGGAAAGCCTTCCAAGTCTAAGGCCCAGGCTTCTGTACCAAAGCCTTCGGCCTTGGCTCCGACTGTCGGAGTCTAGATCGGCTCCGGCTGGAGCCGATCCAACCTTGGCTAAATCCTCGGCACCGATGGCTATCTGTGCCGATACTTCTTTGGTCACTTTGGTGTCTGTTCAGAGTACTGGCTCCGACCACCATGTGGCCCAGGCTTCGGTGTCGGCGCCGACCGGCTCCGACACCGCTATTTCGATGCCTGCATCGGCTCCGGCTGGAGCCGATGCATCTAGATCCTCTATCGGAGCCGAAAAGTTATCGGCTCCGACTGGATCAGTGGGTTTGTCGGCTCAGATGGTTCCTTCGAGGAATAGGTCCAGGTCCCTCTCTTTGGATCCGATTGTCGGCTCCGGCCACACCTCTTCTTTCGGAACGGAGCCATCGGAGCCGATCATCTAGGTCGTCCAGGTTATCTGACCACGATTTAGAGAGGGTGGTAAGCAGATTATTTAAATCACAGGCACTGGCCCAGATGCTTCATAGTCCGTTTCAACAGACGACTATTAGTCCACACCCCCTTCAAGTTCCTCTTTCGACTCTACCACAGAGTTTGGAGCTGGAGTCTACGGGAATAGTTACGGCTATGGCTGAGGGGCAGGTACCCCCTCCTTCTGCACCTTCAGCATCTACTCTTATCTCCTCCTCGAGACCTTCCTTGGAGGGATTCGGTGGTTGGGCTTCCCTGGTCTCCTCCTAGGGGGCGAGTGGCATTGGACCCTTGTCCGACCCCGCTCTTCCCCTTGGAGCTTCGGCCTTGGTGAGCTCGGCTCCAACATCTGCCTCGGAGCCTTCCTTTTCGGTGAGCCCGGGAGTCCAGTTTATTCGGAACGGGTTCTCTCGGATCTCCCTGGAAGGGGGGCCTTCGAGGTGATAGAGTGTGCTGGCCACTGGGCTCAGTCAGCAGTCTATTCCCTTAGCTCCTCCCTCTACAGTGCCTGTCGATATCTTTTCCATCTCTCTTGCTCCCGGACCTAGAGATCCACCGCCTCAGGTTTCCCCACTGGGAAGAACCCCCTCTTCCGAGGATTCTCCTGACCAGTCAGGAGATCCTCCACGCAAGAGGACTTGTAAGAGGAAACACCTGGACTCCCCTGAGTCTACCACTTCAGATACCGACTTAGATGAGTCGGAGGGATCCCCAAGATCCCCCTCTGAGGATGTCTCCTTTTCAGACATCCTGGAACTCCTAAAACAGAGGGGAAACTGGCCCTCCATAAATCCCTCCGAGGATGAGTTGGTATACCTAGAGGCGTTTGGATCTCTACCCTCCACCTCCTGGGTGTCTCCACCTTTCGACCCCCTTATGGAGGTTATTGCTCGAAAGGCTTGGGCTGATTCTGTAGAGCCAGTTCCTAGGAGGCCATCTAAATTTATTACAGCCCCTTCTGAAAAGCAATTCCTTACAAAAGGTGTCCCTGTTGATGCCATGGTGGTGGCGGCCGCCACTAAGAAGGAACTTGCAGATCCTTCCGTACCAGTCCATCCTCCTAATAAGGATTCTAGAACCATGGATAGGTATGGTAAGCGGATGTTCTCCTCAGCGACCTTCGCCATGCGTTCGCTGAACTATTTGTCACTTCACCAGACTCCAAAGGGACATCCTTAAGGAACTAGGTGAAGTAGTGCAGGATCCTACGGCTGTAGGGGCTCAAGAAAAGATTGCTTCTCAGCTAGGAATCCTTAATTCTATAGCTAACTCCTCCATGCGACTGATCTCGTATGCAGCAGATGGAGCGAGTAGAGCCGCGGGTACAGGAGTGGCTCTTAGACGTCAATCCTGTATGCGGCTCTGTAATTTTGCAGATCCCTTTAAGGCGTCCTTCACCAGTTCTCCCTTTGATGGGTCAGCATTGTTTGGCCCTCAAGTGAAGGATACATTGACCAGGTGTGAGCAGGACGGCAAGACTTTCTGCCGTAGGGGTCCGTTTTTCTACCCCCTCTAGACTTTACCCCAAAGGTCAGAAGGGCGGAAAAATGTGGTTCCGTAAATCCCAGGGAGTCACGCCAGGCGACGTGGTCAGTTTACCCCTAGAGGCAGAGGGGGTAATAATAACAGACGCCGCTCTAGAGGCAGAGGGGGTCCACAAAACCAGGGAAGCAGAGAGCCTCTCTCTGACAAGCCCTTCCAGCATCCCTGAGATGTTGCCCGACTGTCCATCCTTGGAGGCAGTCGGGGGAAGACTATCGCTGTGCCCAGAAGCCTGGCGTTCCCTCTCTCAAGACAGATGGGTACAGTCAATCATATCCGAGGGTTACAAAATTCCTTTCGAGGAAAGTCCTTTCACTCACAAAAATTCCCTTCCAGATGTGCCACCCGGTCTAAGGGAAATTGCAAAGTTAGAAGTTTCAAAGCTTCTACAAAAAAGGGCCATTCAGCCAGTTACAACAGACCATTCAGAGCCCGGAATCTACTCAAGATTCTTTTTGGTCCCCAAAAACACGGGAGACTGGAGACCAATATTGGATCTCAGCAGACTCAAGTCTGTGAGAAAGACAAGATTTCGAATGGTCACACTTCAATCAATTTTGCCCTTCCTAGAAAAGGACAACTGGATGTGCTCAATAGACCTTCAGGACGCGTACTATCACATAAAAATTCACAGATGCTCCAGAAGGTTTCTCCGCTTTCGGCTGGGGTCCAGTCATTTTCAATTCAGAGCCCTGCCCTTTGGTCTCACTACAGCCCCCAGAGTGTTCACCAAATGTATGGCAGTGGTCACGGCTCTCCTGAGACGTCAAGGATTCCAGGTGTTTCCGTATCTCGACGATTGGCTCCTTTCAGCCACCACCAGGCATCAACTTCTTCAAGCCAGGGATTACACTCTAAATCTCTGCACTCAATTAGGAATTTTGATCAACTACGAAAAATCCTCCTTATTGCCCTGCCAGTCTATTACTTTCATAGGCGCAAACTTAAACACTGTTCGGATGTCAGCAACCCTCACAGACCAAAGAATTTCAGATATCCAAAGTCACGTGCGGATCATCCTTGCCAGCAAAAAGGTGCAAGCCAGAATGGTTCTGAAGGTGTTGGGCCTCATGGCTGCGGCCATTACCCTTCTTCCACTGGCCCGCTTCTATATGCGTCTTCTTCAATGGATGTTGTTCACCCAGTGGTCTTACCAACAACTTCCCATGCGTCACCAAATCCTGGTGATACAAATTTGCAAGAATCATCTATCATGGTGGATTTCTTCTCCCCAGATTCATCAAGGCAGACCCTTTGTATCCCCGGCCCCGGTAGCCACAGTCACTACGGACGCCTCCCTGATCGGGTGGGGGGGGGTCATTATCAGGGCAGGATCGTTCATGGGACGTGGCAACCGTTCGAATACTACCTGCACATAAATGTCCTAGAGATGAGAGCAGTGCTTTTAACGTTGCAAGCCCTCAACGACTTTCTTCCCTTGGGAACAATTGCAGTTCACACAGACAACATGTCTGTAGTATGGTATACCAACAAGCAGGGCGGAACCAAGTCCTACCCCTTGTGTCGAGAAGCTCTCAGACTTTGGCAATGGGCGATCTCCTCTCATCGGTTTCTGGTAGCAACGCATATCCCTGGGAAAACCAACATTCTAGCGGACAGATTGAGCAGAGCTATTCTCATGCCTCACGAGTGGTCTCTCAAACAATCTATAGTGGAGGAGATTTTTCTAGAATGGGGCCGCCCATGTTGCGATCTTTTTGCTACTCCCCAAAACAGCAAATGCCCAGACTTCTTTTCTCTCTTCCCACTACCAGGCCATCCCCCCAGAGACGCTCTAACCCAGGATTGGCCCCAGGGACTTCTTTATGCCTTTCCTCCCTTTCCGTTGATTCCACAAGTACTCCAGAAAGCCACCGTTTTGAGAGCCAAAATGATTCTCATTGCTCCCTTTTGGCCTCGACAAATTTGGTTTCCGTTCCTCCATGGTCACCTGTTGGTGCAGCCTTGGCATCTGGACCCAGTGCCAGACCTTCTGATTCACCAATCGGGTCAGCTGCATCGGTCTATTCCCTCTCTCAACCTCACAGCTTGGTTGCTCCACTTCCTTCCTTAGCCAGGCTTCCTATGATCTCTAATCCTGTTAGGGATATCATAGTGGCTTCCCTTAAATCCTACTAGAAGGATTTATACCAGCAAGTGGAAACGTTTCTCTTGTTGGGCAAAAGCTAAAAATATAGATCCTTTTACTGCCCCTGTTCAAGCAGTTTTGGATTTCTTAGCGGAAGTCTTCCACTCGGGCTCTTCATCTTCCACGGTCAAAGTTCAGTTGGCTGCTATCTCGAATTTTCATGTCTGGTTTGCAGATCACAACATTATGTCCCACAGACTTTGTAGAGCCTTTCTAAAAGGAATTTTTCTCCTGAAACCTCCAGTCAGGAGGAGTCCTCCTCAATGGGACCTAAATCTAGTGCTGACATCCTTAATTCTTCCTCCCTTCGAGCCAGCTGTTTCATGTTCCCTGAAATTTCTTTCATGGAAAACGCTCTTCCTTGTTGCTATTACCTCGGCAAGGAGAGTGTCAGAACTTCATACTCTCTGTTCGTCCCCCTTATTTGGTCTTCCACAAAGACAGGGTATCCCTGAGAACTAATCCAACCTTTTTGCCCAAGGTGGCCTCGAAAAATAATTTGAACCAATCTATTGACCTCCCTGTATTTTTCCCTAATTACTCAAACAGATCGGAACAAAAATTACATTATCTTGATGTTCACCGCCAACTCCGATATTATTTGGACAGAACAAAACAATTCAGGAAATCCGATCAGCTCTTTCTTTCTTATGCTGAAAACAAGAAAGGCCTCCCTGTCTCCAAAGTGACCTTATCTAGATGGCTTTCTTCCACCATCTCTGGAATTTATCAGCTCAGGGGAAAACAGCTGTGCTCAAAACCTAAAGCGCATTCAACCAGAAGCTTAGCCACTTCTACAGCTTTTCAGGCCAGACTTCCTTTAGACACTATTTGTGCAGCAGCCACTTGGGCCACTCCTCATACCTTTGTTTCTCATTACAAATTGGATTTGGCCTCCAGGGATAGAGCCAGTTTTGGCTCTTCAGTTCTCAAGAGTCTGTTCCGTTGAGCCACCCAGGATAGAGGTGCTAGGGACGCGGTCCCATCAAGCAAGAATGAAGGCGAGATTGACAACTTAACATTGAGAAGTTATGTACCTACCATAACGTTCCATGTTAGTTGTCTTCTCTTGCCTTCTTTCTTGCGACCCTCCCTCCTGCCCCCTGGCCTGGACAGACCTTTTTTTCCCTGTATGGAAGAATGCTTCTTAAGACCAGCTAGTTCTAGTCTACCTTATAGCCCATCCTTTAGGCTTTTTGCCTTTCTTCCTTCTGGGAAGTTTTTTGTGCTAGGTGTTATTGCCTTAGGTACCAAACGAGATCTGGGTACTTACCGCCTTGCATCATGGGATATGGGGCTGCCTCGAGCTGGTAAAAGTGACTCTTTAACTTAACAAAGTGCAGAGTCTGAGCCGAGGATCGGCTCTGAACCCATCAAGCAAGAAAGAAGGCGAGAGAAGACAACTAACATGGAACGTTATGGTAGGTACATAACTTCTCATTTTATGGACAGGACACTTATCGTAATAGCCCCATATTGGCCTCGTCAAATCTGGTTCCCCTTTTTGAAGCTTCATCTAGTAGAAGAACCTTGGATCCTGGACCCAGTGCCGGATCTTCTGACCCACTCGTCAGGAGCTCTTCACCCTTCACTTCATTCCATCAAACTGACAGCTTGGCTGCTCCAGTTCCCAGAATAGCCAGGTACCAAAATTTATCAGAAGCTCAACATATTCTTTTGTCCTCACATAAGTCTTCAACCAGGAAATTCTACCTCAGTAAGTGGAAGAGGTTTTCAATCTGGGCTCAGCAGAATAACATTGACCCTTTTCTACCCTCCATATCAGATATCTTAGACTTTCTGACCAAACTGTTCAACGAAGAAGCTGCAGCAGCAACCATTCGGGTACAACTGGCTGCTGTATCTAATTTCCATATAGGTGAATCTGGAAACAGTATTATGTCCCACACGATGGCAAAGGCCTTTTTGAAGAGTACGATACATCTAAAACCACCAATTAGATCACCTATCACTCCATGGAATCTAAATTTAGTCCTATCCAAGATTATTATCCCGCCCTTTGAACCTGCTTTTTCCTTTGAGCTGAAATATCTTTCTTGGAAGACCATTTTCTTGATGGCCATTACATCCGCATGCAGAATTTGAGTTGCAAGCCCTTTCAGTTAAGCATCCATATTTGATATCCCACTAAGATAGGGTTTTCCTCAGGACGAACCCTTCATTCTTACCAACAATTTGTTCAGAATACACCCTTAATCAGGCATTTGAATTACCTGTTTTCTTTCCCAGTCACACTAATCAATTGGAATATATGCTTCACAAGCTTGACATCCATAGACTATTTCATTTCTGTTTAGACAGGACAAAAGACAATAGAAGAGCTGATCATTTGTTTGTCTCCTCCTCAGATTCCAAGAAAGGTGCAGCGGTATCTAAACCTACCTTATCTAAATGGCTTTCTGATTGTATACCCTTTATATACCGCAAGGCAGACATTTCTTTAGAGAACAAAGTCAAGGCTCATTCACCCAGAGCTGTTACTATTTCCCTAGCCTTTTTAGCCAGACTACCCATTGATTCTAATAGTGCAGCTGCCACATGGTCAGGGCCACATACCTTCATAACTCAGTACATAGTAGACAGGGCTTCATTTGGTTCTGCTGTCCTTAGGTACTCCTGTGAGCCACCCAAGTTTGTGGTGCTGGGGATGCTACCCATCATTAAGAGTGAAGGCGAGATTGAACAACTTCACATAGAGGTTATGTACTTACCATAACTTTCCATGTGAGTTGTTCTGTCCTTCATTCTTAGGACCCCCCCCCCCCCCAACCTACCCCCATCCTATGTCTGGAAGTTCGAGAGAGGCTCTATGTTGGTTTTGGTTCTTCTGAGGAGTTTCCCCTCACTAGTTGTTTTTATGATTTCCTTCAAAATCTGATTTAGATTTACCACTAGCTGGCAGCAAACAAGATCTGGGGAAGGTACAGGTGCATTGTGGGATAGGATTTCGGCCTCGAGCTTTGCAAATTGGCCGATTCGGAGCTGAGGATCAACTCCGAACCCATCAGTAAGAATGAAGGCAAGACGAACAACTCATATGGAACGTTATAAGTGCATAACTTTTTTAAACTTGTATCTTGTCCGTTTTTGGCCAATAGCTGTTGTACTGCAGGCTTTGATGAAAGCTCCATTTGAACCTAAATCTTCTTTGGATCTAAAATTTTTGTTGGCATGCGCTATCTCCTGTGCCTATTGTCTTTGCAAAGAGGACTTGGGAGTTGTAAGATTTGTCTTGCAAACTTCCATATTTTTCTTTATAAAGAGTATAATTGAAAACAAATCCTCATTTCTTTCTGAAACAAAACTTACTATGAATCTACTAGTGTTTTTCCCACAGTTCTCAAATAAAGGAGAATGCACTTTACATTTGCTAGATGTTCATCAGCAACTTGTTTTATTTGAACAGGGCAAAGGATATCAACAAGTCTCAACTCTTCCTTGCCTTTTGTAAAGTTCATTTGGGTCAGGAAGTTTCTAAAGTAACACTGTCTAGGTGGCTTTCCAACTGTATTACAATTGTTTATGAAAAAATGGGGCTGGTTGTCTAGTAAATGAAAGGCTCATTCTACCAGTGCTGTGGCTGCCTCCACTGTCTTTATGGGTTGAGTTCTTATTAATGAAATTAGTGCTGCAGTAGCGTGGTCAGCTGTTCATACCTTTGTGTTGCTTTGCAGGTGAGATGTACATTCCAGGTCCCATACACCATTCGGCTCCACCATTCTTTGGAATATTCTTCCTTAAAACCACCTGGGTATTGGGTAGCTTGAGAATCTATCCCAGTGGTTTGAATCAGGTGAAAAAGACATCTGATACGAAAGTTATATACTTACCATAACACTAGACCCATGTTGTCTTGTTCAACTTCCCTCCCTTCATCCCCCATCCTAAATTGTCATTCTAAGACACCTGGTTGAATGGTTGGACCTGACCAGAGGCTTTGTCTATTGGATAGCTTTGCCCGTTTGTCAGATAAGGTGGTCAGATCAGCCTTTTTTGTTTTTGCTCTAGTATTGGATTTTTGGCTGCAAGTAGGCAAACTCTATCTGAGGCAGTCTTGAGGACAGGAGGGAATTGTGTAGGTGAGGAGTCAAAGTCCTGAATGCAAGCTCTTGAAAAAGCTCCAGTGTTGAATTTTGTCAGATCTGATAAATCCAATGGTTGTATTAAATGAAACAAGACAACACGGACCTGGTGTTATGCTTAGTATACAACTTTTGTTTTCTATTGCGATTTATGTAGGAGGCGTAGAGGGATATCCAGCTATCTAGGTCTGTTTAATTCCATATACTACAGGCACTTGTGTAACTTTTTTATTGCAGTGGAATTTTCAGACATGTATATTATGATTGCTTTAGACAGTATAGGATCATAGGCGGTTACTAGGCTAACGGCCCCAGGGCCCTTTCAAGCCTAGCCAAGTTCAACCCATGTTCCCAAGGTTGTCTGATTCGAGCAGACAGTAAAATCAGCACATATTGCCTTTGTCCAAGATGAACACAGGTAAAACTCCTGACTTGAATTTCTGGTTACCCAGCTAGTCTTCCAAATTACGATTAAATGAGGCCAAAAAGGGGCTTTGTTTAACATTAATAGGAAGCTTGTTCCAAAGGTGGGGCAACCTCTGTGAGACAAATCTCTTTCCAGCAAGCTTTGTTGGTCACCCACCAGGTTAAGGTTTTTTGAGCGAGTGACCCATGTGCCATTTGACTTGTGAATGTGCAGCATTTCCATTAAAGCTGGGTCAGAGATCACTCTGTATGCAAGGCACAGGTTGCCTCTGAGCAGTTTTGTACGACACAGTAAAATGTCAATGATTTCCGTCTGTCCGAATAAGACGGATCTTGAAGACCTCACATTTCCTTTGTAAAGAACCTTTGTGGTCTCTTCTATTGCTTCTGGTGTTTGGAAAGGAACATACCAAAGGGCGCCTTATACTCCTATTATTGGTCTGCTGAGGGAAGAGTACAAGGGAGTTAAAATCTCTCTTTTCTGGAGGCAATGCTCTTACTTATGTAATGAGCAATATAAGTAGCCTTACCATTGTGGAGACATGATGATTGAGGTTAAGGTTGTTGTCAACCTGTGTTGCCCAGATCTCTCACCACAGACTGTGTACTTTAGGGTAGTGTTGATGTGGTAGTTTGCAGGAACATCACCCTTGCCAAAGTGGGGGGGGGGGTGATGTTTTGGGGATTTATTGTTTTGCATTAAGTTTAAGTCTATGACTTTGGCACCAGTCAGTCTGCATAAGACCTTCTTGCAGGATATTGACATCTCAAAGGGCTTCAGTAATTGCTCCAAGTTTGCAGTTATCAGCAAACTTTTTCAGCCGCATTCCTTTAGTTATAGCCTGTGCTTCAGAGAAGTAGATTCCAAACAGTAGAGATCCCAGAACCAATCCCTGTTTAACACCACTGGTTGTAGGTTTGCTGGAGGAGGTGGGGTGGAGTACCCTATTTTGACCTTACAAGTTTTATCAGTGAGCTAGTTTGCAACCCATCTGACAACATATGGGTTTTTACCCAGCTGGGTGAATTCATCATCAATAGCCGAGTGGGAAGTTGTCAAAGGCCTTGTCTAAGTCTAGGTAGGCCGTATGCACAGATTTGCTCTAGTCTAGGGCCTAGATGACTGTCCAAGTTTAACAGGCATGATCTCCCCTTGACAGTGCTATACTGGGTGGGGTTGAGCATTTTGAGATTTCCTATATCTTTAAGGTCTACGATTCGTTCCATGGCTTTGCAGCTAAGGCTTGTCAGGCTAATGAGTCTGTAGTTCCTGGGGTCCATGGATGCAGCCCCTTTGTGCAAAGGGATGACTGTAGCTGCTTTCCTTTCTGCTGGGACAAATCCAGTGCTTGGGGTGAAATTGAAAAGCATGCCCAATAGTGATACTAATTTGTGTGTTAATCCATTTAGAACACAAGCTGGTATATCTGACAGGCCCTGTATTAGGGTGAATGTTCTTATATTTTAGGAGTAGTTTGTGTAGATTTATGTTGGTGTTTGTTTTTGCAGTCATTTTGAGCAAGTCTGTTTTGTTTAAATATTTTCTTTTGCTAGTTATTTTAAAAATAGGTTGATTGTGTTAGATCTGAATAGGATTTTGGTTTACTGTTGGCTCTTTCTAGATTGAAATGCAGGTGTGAGAGTTGATAATGTGATTTATTAAGTGGGTTTTGTAGTTGAGTAGTGTTTGAGAAAAAGAAAAGCAAGTTGAGTAAATGCTGTTTTGTAGAAGTAACATTTGAACTATGTTGTGCTTATTTTCCCAACATTGTGGAGGGGATGTCGTTTGTTTTCAGTAGTGCAAATGAAAGTGATAGTGGTGTTAGGTTTTATTACAAGTCTGCTTATTTTTTTTTAATGAACTTGTCTGTTTCTTGTAGTTAAGGTTGTATGCTGAGAGAAGGGACACTGTGAAATCAGCTTAAGGGCATACTGAAGATAAGTACTTGAACTAGAATAGTATCCCAAAATTTAGTGTAGTATTTAAGTATGAAAGAAAGGGACTTGGATTACTGTAGGCTGAATAGTGGATAGCACTGTAGTGGGTAAAAGGAAACCAAGTTGGTTTACCTGTATATCAGAACCACCAAGTAATCTAATAAATCTCCATGGCTACCAGCAGCTAGTCCAAATTCCAACTAGATGTGATAAAAAATCTAAAAGGGAATCCATCCTTGACTGGGTCCTAACTAACAACCCCACATTGTACCCTCACACAGGCAGTCTCCCAGACACCTTAAGTGACCACAACATAATATACTTTATACGTAGTAGAACAAGCATATGCAAAACCACTAACTATATATCCACTAGAAACAAAAAATATTCTCTCCTGAGGTCCTCAACACTTTACTCTCTGTGACTGGACCCCCCCCCCCAAAAAACCCTCCCACTTGACGAGGCTGTAGCATATTTCAACAACATAGACACTGTCGCTCCATTGCGCAAAATCAAGGTTAGAACCTCTTCAAACCCCTGGCTCAGTAAAGAAACCAAACAAATCCTCAAGTCCAGAGACACTGCTTGGCTTTACTATAAAAAAAACAAAGAAACACAAAGCCTAAGTACCAAGAACTGCGCAACCCTGCAAAAAAATGCATTAGGCTGGACAAAAAAATCCTACTACACAACATTACAAACTAAATACCAACATAACCTGCAAAAATTTTGGAAAAATGTAAACCAGCTACTAAAATCGACCCAAAAGGTTACCCCCAAACCAACCACCACTGACACTAAAGTTCCCATCGAAACACAATTCAACTCCCACTTTGTGAACTCAATTCTATCCTTAGTATCACAGGACAGTTCCTTCCTCACTATCCCCCCCCCCCCCAACACAAATAACACTAATACAAGCTTTACCCTCAAAACAGTTTCCACCACTTCAATCAAAAGCGTGCTCTCCAAACTAAAAACCCCATCAACAGCAGCCGACCTACTCCCCAGCTATTTCTTGAAACTCGCAGCAGATGCTGTTGCTATTCCAGTCTCCACTCTCATAAACGGATCAATTGTTGAAAACTATATGCCCAAACTCTGGAAAATATCCTGTGTTACACCCATGCATAAAGGCGGGACCTCCACTGAACTTAATAACTACAGACCCATTGCTTTACTCTTCCCCCCTGGCCAAAATCCTAGAAAAATGCATCCATACCCAGATGCTAAACTATCTCCTAGACAGCAACATCCTGTCACCTACTCAGCATGGTTTCAGACCTGCCCATAGTACCACTACAGCCGTCCTCTGCTTCACAAACACAGTAAACCATCTCAAAAATGAAGGCCTACAAGTGTCGACTCTTTTTTTGGATATGTCCAAAGCATTTGACACAGTCTCACACCAAATCCTGCTAAACAAACTAAACCAGTATCATCTATTAAATTTCACTCTTACCTGGTTCCAAAGCTATTTAACTGTGAAATGGTAAAATTCTCTCTCTTCTCAGCTGCCCATAACTATAGGAGTCCCACAGGGTTCTATCTTAGGACCACTACTATTCACAGTCTTCACAAATGACCTCCATACCTCCACACAGCATGCATCTATAATTCAGTATGCAGATGGCACTATTAATCTGTGCTGCACAAAACATTCCCACCCTCCTGCAAACAACTCAACTAGCATTTTCTGATGTTGAAAACTACCTTACCAAAGCCCAACTTATCCTCAATCCAAAGAAAACTCCACTTATGATCATAACCAGTTCTAACAAAAACACTAACAGTCAATTCACTATCTACTCCACTAATGCTATTCCAATTGCTCCAGTGGCACAGGTTAAGCTATTGGGAATAACCATAGACTCCCACCTAAAATTTGATAGTCATCTCAACTTAACTATTAAAAATGTACATGCCAAACTGGGGACGCTCTACCGTATCAAACCATTTCTTACCAACAACACAAGATCAGCTATTGCTCGCTACCAACTTTATCCACCCTACTATATGCATCTCCCATTCTGACTAATCTCAACAAAACTGAACTAAGCAAAATGGAAGCCTGCTATAACAGAATTGCCCGCTTTGCTGCAAATTGCTCATATAGAACTCATCACTGTACTGCTGTGAGACAGCTCCATTTGCTTGAACTGTCCAACCTCATAACCTACAATCAGCTCTGCCTCTGTCATTCTATTTATTACCTCCCCAATAAGTGTCCTGCCCTCATAAACCTAGTACAACATCACTCAGTCAAAAGGCTTCTTAGATCATCAAGCAAACTACAACTATAAGTCACCATTTACCTTTATTTTTAAAATTAATACTTGTTTGTTCTCTCCACTGTAACTGTTT
The DNA here is from genome assembly GCF_019279795.1 of Protopterus annectens. Lineage (NCBI taxonomy): Eukaryota > Metazoa > Chordata > Ceratodontiformes > Protopteridae > Protopterus > Protopterus annectens. The sequence goes on from NC_056735.1 coordinate 361,289,007, forward strand.
GTGCCGCATACCACTGTAAAAACATGTCTCCTGTAATTTGTGTGTATACTGATCATGTCTAAATAACTAAATGTAGCTGTAATATTTCTTTGTGGAGCTTTACTCCCCGGGCCTCTGCTGAAAAAGGGCCTTTTCGGGTCAGTCAGACACCCCCGGTTAACAAATGTAAACTAAATAAAATAAGTGAGAGGTAATTTTAATGAATGGTAGAAGTATGTGTGGGAAGAGGGAAGCAGGGTAATAACAGGAAATGAGGTACCCACTACTCTACTTCCAGTAATCAAATGAGGTAGTGGTCAGGCATGAATGGGGAACGTCAAGTACAAAGGCATGTTATGAAGGCTTAGGTAATCCAAAGACGTATATTGACTGGTAGAAGATGAGTGGAGCAGAGGTTGAATAAAAGAAATAGATTGGGTGGGAGGTAGAGCAGGAGCTCCCCAGACAGGTCTACATCCAGAAAGTCTTTAAATCAAGTCAATGTCCATAGTTTGGTTATTTTACAAGGCTGTCCCGACATACACTAAAGTTCTGTATGTCTCTTATTTGAGTTAAGAGAGTGATAATAACCCCTGGTGAGAGCAGGGGTGTAACCATATTTTTTTCAGACTGTACTATGCTGCTCCTTCCATTAGCGGTGCCCCACTGATCTGCAGTCATACATGCTGCTCTGCCCACAAATTAACTACCGTCAAGCCTGTTCATGGTGACTCAGCACCAAATCAGTTGCTTTGAGTTGTATACTAATTTGAAACATGCAGTATTCCTGCCTGGGGTGTTTTAATACAACTCCATTCAAGTAAGTGGCGTACTACAAGAAATAGCTGTTCTGCCGGACTGTTAGTCTCTCAGAAATCCACACTCCTACTTGAATGACATTTAGTAACAGAGTTACTCGAGTATCTTCTATTTCAAGGTAGCCAGTCCCTCAGAGGTCTGCTCACACACAGCACAGCTTACTTTGAAGACTTGTACTTTCCCTTTGACTAGTACCATGAGCTGTTTGGTGATCTGGTTTTGATTCAGTTAATATTAACCTAAACTGGACATCTCAAACTCAAAGCTCGCAGCCCTCAAAACAGTATAATTATAGATTAGGGAAGCAGCTACTGTACTTATTCTAGCTACATTGTCTGCATTTCTTGTTTTAGAGAGATTGGCCGTGGCCTGAATTTGCCAGTTCTTGTACAGCATCATTTGTTGGCGTTTGAGACCCCTGCCTAAAGCAATTCACAGCCAACAGCCCCAGCTGGCCAATGCAAGTCTGAGCACAGCGTGCAAGCATACTTTACGTATACTACAGCACACAGCTTTACACTTTCTCTAAGCTACCTACTCAGACCTAGTGATATACATCAGCTGCTTGTTAGTTGCCACATCATTCTAATGCTCCATACTCTTGTCAGGCCACATACCATCAGAGTAAAGTATCTGTCAGCCCAATACACTTGTAGGCGTTCACTCTGACTACTGGGGTGAGCTGTTTGTTGATTTAGCTTTTGTTTTCTTAAGCACCTTTAACCTAAACCTTTTTCAAGTAACATCCCTTTGCCAGTCCAATTCAAACATAGCATGCAAGCATGACTTAAGTATGTTGTAGTAAGAGACTCGTGTATAGTGTTGACCATCATTTGAAATGCAGCATACAAGCAAGCGGTATAAAAAAGAGAAGGTAATGCATAAATTAATCTGGGAGATGTCTCAAAGCAAGACCACAAATACTGACCGTAATGCAAACATTGTCACATACACACACTCCACTTCTAATATACAGTTGCTAACAGGAAATCAATAAACGTGAACTGGTGATGCTTGAGAAAATAAATGACTTTATGTATAATTTTTGTATAGTGGATGTCCAAGAAAATATTAGATGTTGTGAATCTGGAATAACAAACACAAAATCGTGTCTGATATTTTGAAGCATGAGTACCAAAAGAATTCGGCTTGTAGCTTTTACATTGGATACCTACATGGTGTGTCTTATAATGAAGGATTTTGCATTTGTTACTCCAGATTCTTTCTTTCTGAAACTCGTTAAACATATGAAAACAAACTCATAACGACCAAATAAGTCAAAAAGAAAAATGGCTTATCTCACAGACCTGATGTCCTTCAAGGATGCATCTGCAGTCCTTACATATGGGTTGTCCTGCCTCAGGCAGCCCTTCGGTCGGCTGGATTCCAAAGTCTGGGTCCGGCGTCGGCTGATGTCGCCCTTTTTCCCGACGTCATAGCGCCTGGGGTATAAAAGCGTCAGCCGACGCCATGTTCCTCAGTCTTTCTTGCCGTGAGGTGCCCGAAGCAGAAGCAGTTCGCAAGTGCCGGTCGGCCAGCTCCTGTGATTTCAGCTACCGAAGACTTCAAAAAAGCTAAGTACCCCGTTGGGGACTCTTTCTTGCCTCAGCCGATGTCAGATCAAACGGTTAAAGTTAATAATTGTTTATCTTGTGGGAAACAAATATCTCATAAGGATTTCCACTCTTACTGCTTACCCTGCCTAGGCCCAGACCACGACGTCTCGGCCTGTTCAGCCTGTGCTTCCTTCAATAAACGCACTCTTACGCGTCGGGCAGAGTTTGCAGAGGAATTTTTGTTATATCATGCCATCGGAGCTTTCGACAGCACATTTACCCAAAAAACGAAAGGATAAGGACCGACACGCGGTCCGCGGTTTCGGCCGACTCCACGCCTAGGCCTACCACGAGTGTCTCTGTCTCTTCTGAAGCCGAAACTCTACCGCTTCAGACTGACTACACCGCACAACCGGTAACTTCAGTACCGGAGGCCATTCCTGAGTCGGTCATAGAATTTCCGTCTGAAACCGGTGCTCAGGAAATGTCCGACACCATTTCTTTTGATGAATCTACCCCAGCACTTGGGGCAGCCAGGCCTCCTGTATCCATGTCCATTAAGGCCTTTACACGGGCTAAAGCTGCTAAACAGCCAAAATCTCTCCCTCCTAAGGCTATTCCTCAGGGATCCACTACCGGCTCACAAATCTTAACCTTGGCTGAGGACCTTATTTCCTTTATCAGGGGCTCTCAGCCACATCCAGACAGGGGCTCTCAACCTCCTCCAGGCAAAAGGCCCAGGGTTGAGCTGACAGATCCCCAGTCTTCTGATGAGGCCTCAGATGACTCTGTCCTTTCGGACTACCAGGAGGAGGCCCTTCCGGCCTACGAGGATTCTGATGCAGAGGAATCTATTCCCTCGGCCTCCCCACCCGAAGAGTTTTCCTTTGGGGAGACCCTTCACTCCATGAGAGAGCATTTCAAATGTCAAGGCCAGGAATTCCCTGATTCCAGAAAGAGGTTAAGGACTTTTTTACATTTACCTCAGCATAGACCTTTGGCTATCCCTCCTGTTTTGAATGTTATAGAAGATGTGTACTCTGAGTCTAGTATTTCCCCTGACTCCCTTCCTCCGGCCCCTGTCAAACCTGACAGGTACTACAGGGTCCCGGACTCACATCTATACCTTTACAAGGGCCACTCTGCTGACCCAGAAACTATTTCCCAGGGCCCTAAAGGGGTTACAACTACCACTGCCAAGAATCCACTTCCTTTTGAAAGGGAATCCAGGGCTTTAGAGAGATGGGGTAAAAAAGTGTATACTACTTCCACTCTTTCTATGAGAGCATTAAATTTCCAATTCCATATGATACAGTATCAAGAGTATCTGTTAGATGAATTGCATAAAAAACTATCCTCACCTGAACCCCTAGACCGCAAGGCCCTTCAGGATCTGGTGCATAACTCTCAACAGGTTAGCAACCATTTCTTACAGTGTGGTTATGATGCATTGGAAGCTTCATGTAGGTCAGCAATGACAGGTGCAGTCATACGTAGACATGCTTGGCTGAAGGAACCAACACTGCCAGATCATGTTAAAGCAAAGCTTCTGGATGCACCACTGGAAAAACAAAAGTTATTTGGTTCCACGGCTCAAGAGGTCTTAAAGAAATTTGAAGAAAAGGCTAAATCAGTTCAAACAGTCAAAGATTTTCTCCAGGTCCAACCACCAAGATTCAGCAGAAATTGACCTTCTAAGAATTGGTCCTTTCCGGACACAGACAGATTTCAGAGAGGGAAAAACAGGCGTGGCAGAGGTAGAGGGCAAGCTCGAGGCTCCAACAGAGGACGTCCATGGCAGCCTCCAACCCAGAGAGGTAGTGCAGGACCTACATCTACTCCACAAGGACAAACTCAATGACTTGACTTTGACTCCGCCAACCAGGGCTCAATTGGAAGCACCTTTGGGCGGAAAGCTATCTTTATTCTCAGAAAATTGGCACAGTATTACAAAGGGCAAATGGATACTGCAAATAATAGACAAAGGATACAGATTCCATTTTTATACATTACCAAAAAGACAAGGCATGCCAAACCTGCCACCAAATCAAAGGGCAGAGGCTTTCAAGCAGATTTCCAAACTACTACAAATGAAGGCAATAGAAAAGGTCCCTTTCACAGAACAAGGCCAAGGATTTTATTCCAGACTATTCCTTGTTCCAAGAAAAGAAAGGCAATGGAGGCCTATTCTAGACTTGTCCGCACTGAATACTTATCTCATCGTGCCAAAATTCAAAATGCTGACCTTACACCAGCTCCTTCCCATGCTGGGCAAGGGGTCCTGGCTGGTAACTCTAGACCTCAAGGAGGCATACCTGCATGTCCCTATCAGACAAAGTTGCAGAAGACGCCTCAGATTTCTTGCAGGTTCAGAGCATTATCAATTCTCAGCATTGCCCTTTGGCTTATCTACTGCGCACAGAGTATTCACGAAATGCCTGGCATCAGTAATTGCTCATTGCAGACTTCAGGGGATTCAAATATACCCATACCTGGACGACTGCCTTATACAAGCGGACAGCCAACAAACATTGTTAAAACACTTGAGCTATGCCATCCGCCTACTACAGGCCTTGGGATACACAGTCAACTTTCAGAAATCAAGACTAGTTCCATCCCAAAGAATAATTTTTCTGGGTGTACAGCTGGATACAAACACTCAAATGGCTTTTCTCAAAGAAGAAAAACAAGAACAATTACCGGATTATTTCAAAAATCTGACAACACAAACACAAACCCAGCTGACTGCAAGGAAAATCCTGCAGGCCCTGGGTTTCATGGCATCTTGCATTCTGCAGATTCCACAAGCAAGGCTGCATATGAGGAAACTGCAATGGTACCTAAGGAGTCTATGGTCTCAACACAGACACAGCCTAGAAGCCTTGATCCCCCTCATTCCATGCCTTCAAAAGGAATTTCTGTGGTGGGCACAAGCAAGTCAATCAAACATGGGCCTACCTTTCAGCAAACCTCATATCAGCCAAACCATTACAACGGACGCCTCAGACCATGGATGGGGGAGCGCACATGAAGGGCAGATGTATTCAGGGGCAGTGGACTCAAAAGTAATTGGGCCTGCACATCAACCAAAAGGAAATGCTGGCAGTGATACATTCAGTCGAGGCCTTCAAATATTTCCTGCATCAAGGTCACCTGCTAATAAAGACAGACAATACCACAGTTATGTGGTACATAAACAAGCAAGGAGGTACCCATTCCTACCCTCTTTGCAGGCTGGCAATGAATCTTTGGGAACTTTCCCTAAAACTCAATATACAACTGCATACCCAGTTCGTACCATGAAAAGAAAATGTACTGGCGGACAGCATAAGCAGAAACACCATGGATCCACACGAATGGATGTTGCATCCAGACATTTTTCTTCAGATAACACAATCTTGGGGAAGGCCGGACATAGATCTTTTTGCCTCCCCCCACAGCCATCACCTGAAGAAATTCTGCACAAGGACATACCATCCTCAAGCATGGAAGGTGGACTCCCTATCCTTCAGCTGGAATGCTCTAACAGTATATGCATTCCCACCTCTTCCGTTAATGTACAAGGTCTTACTGAAGATCAGGACACAACAACCAAAAGTGATTGATAGATCCGGACTGGCCAAGACAACACTGGTACCCACTGTTAAAGAGCATGACACGCATGAACCCGTGGCCCCTACCACAATGGCCACTTCTTCTCACACAGCACAACTACAAAACTCTGCACTCCAGCCTGAAAACCTTGCAACTGACAGCCTGGAAAATACCTTGACTCCTCACCAGGATAAACTATCCAAGAGGGTAAAGGATATCATGGAAGCTCGGCGGCCTTCCACAAGAAAGGCGTATTCAGCAAAATGGAGAAGATTTCGAACCTGGAGCACCGCACAGGGTCAGGATCCGACAGTGATGAGCATCCCACATATCCTTGAATACTTGGCTGAAATGCTCCATAATGGCCTTTCTTACTCATCCATAAAAATTCATGCTTCAGCTATTTCAGCAGAGTACAGCACTGATCCACCTGTATTTTCTCTTCTGCTAAGGCAGTTTCTAAGAGGGATAAAAAACATCAACCCTCCAAGGACACCACCAGTGCCTACATGGGACCTTAACTTCATGTTGGAAAAATTAACGCTACCCCCATTTGAACCAGCAGCATCTTCAGAAATACAATTCCTGTCTTGGAAGACTGCCTTCCTTCTGGCCATAACCTCAGCAAGAAGAGTATCTGAGTTACAGGCCCTCATGGCAGTACAACCATTTCTCATTTTCCATAAGGACAGAGTCTCTTTGAGAACCAATCCTTCATTCATGCCAAAGGTGGTATCCAGGGTCTCACTGAACCAAGCTATCCACCTGCCTACTTTCTTTCCAAATCCACAAAATAAAGGAGAGAAACTTCTGCATACCCTGGACATTCACAGACAGTTGCGTTACTACTTGGACAGAACTAAGACTTACAGAAAAACTGACCATTTGTAAAAAACTGACCATTTGTAGCATACACTGCTGGTGTACAAGGAAGAGCAATTTCCAAACAAACAGTTTCAAAATGGATAGGAAATTGCATTTGATTCTGTTACTCTTTTCATGGAAAAGCTGTGCCAGCTACCATCAGACCTCATTCCACCAGAGCAACAGCCACCTCCACAGCCTTCTTAAGAGGGGTGGCTACAAAGGGCATTTTAGAAGCTGCTACATGAAGCTCTGTGCATACATTTTCCAAGTATTACAACCTGCCTTTATATTCCAGATCCAGAGCAGGCTTTGCTACTGCAGTCCTGCAGGGCATGTTAGCTACACTATCCTTTTCTTAGGTCCTACCACCCCCAGCTTGGCTATGGTATTCTACCCATATGTAAGGACTGCAGATGCATCCTTGAAGGACATAGTACAGTTTTGTACCTACCATAAATGTAGATGTCCGATAGGTATGCATCTGCAGTCAGGTTTTCCCTCCCTCCTACCCCTCTGTGGTATTCTTTGGGTACCTATCCCTCTTTTTAGCTAGCTGGGGTTATCTTTTATGATGTATTTGTTATTTATTGGTTTGCATGATTGGAATTTATTCATTTCTCCAAAATTTAGCCTTCTTTAGAGGGCACCTGGCATCTGGGGCAAGAAAAACTGAGGAACATGGTGTCGGCTGACGCTTTTATACCCCAGGCGCTATGACGTCGGGGAAAAAGGACGACATCAGCCGACGCCGGACCCAGACTTTGGAATCCGGCCGACCGAAGGGCTGCCTGAGGCAGGACAACCCATATGTAAGGACTGCAGATGCATACCTATCGGACATCTACATTTATGGCAGGTACAAAACTGTACTTTACTAATTCTGCCTGTCCTCATGCTGTACTGTTAGTAAGCAGTTCGACCAAAAGGCTTTACCTTGCACTATGCTGTCAGACCACCTTTGAAAGTTGTGCATATGAAACATGAAATAGTACTTCTTTGACAGATTTTTTTTCACGGTCTTGATGGTTAATGTATATCCTGCAAGACCAAGTACCTTTCAGTGGTGTTTTGATTACTGTCATATACAAAGCTTGCTCTTCACACAACCAACACAGTTTGCATGAGGCAGAACAACGAAGAAAGTGAAGCAGAAAAATTGACCGTGCTTATAACCTGAAAATATCTGCTTGATTATGCAGATAACTTGGGAAACTTCTGCTTTAACTCTGGTGAAGACTTCAGTCTTTTAACTTTAGGTTTGCACTGTATTTGACAGTGAACTTAGTAGAACTTTTAGAGTAAAATACGTAGTTATAACAGCAGCTAAATGACATTTTGGTGCCTTGCACTATGGTTTGTACCACCATTTAAACCCTGGGCATAGGAAAATCCAAATTAGTATTAAGTTTGCTTGACAGAATATTTTTTCTCTATTGGACATGTTCAGAATAGAACTTACACTGAGGGAATGAGAAGTGTTGTCACTGTGAGGTGCAGAGTACACTCCACTGATAAACATGTTTAGGCGTGTAAACCGGATTGCCACAGTAATGAATACTTGAAAAATTAGGACCAGGAACATTCCAAATCAGAAAAACTGGTGGATCAGATAATCAGAGCAGTAATCAAATAAATGGGGAGGTATTAAAAAAAAAAAAAAAACACATACACCAGTCAAACTTTGTAATGTCTTTATGTACTGCAGAATTTGCTCCTCACAAACATTTACTCTAGTGTAAAAGCAGTGTGTAGGCACGAGTTAAAAGGGAACCTTTAAAGAGGAAGTAAGACAAGTAATACTCCATTTGCTTTGGAGTAAGCATGGTACAAGCAGGGAGAGAGAGGTAATAGCTTAAGTCTCTACCCCCTAAAATAGGTATTTAGGAGGAGACACAAAGGTAAAGATAATGTATTCATTGGAATTGTTTAAACTGCAGGGGAAAAGTATGAGGAAAAGAGAGCAAGTAGTCAGATTAAGAACCTGAAAACAAGCATTTTTAACCACATCAAGCAAGGCTGAGTAAAAGCCAAAACAGGTCATGATCACAGTATATAGTCTTGCGCAACTAAATGTTATTAATGATACATTTCACAATAAAGACCAACTTTAGTACAGTAACATGTTGATCAGGCAGTGCTCAAATCAGATTTAAATCAGCCAAATTGTAAGACTGACAGAAGTAGAAGTGTGGGAATTGAGATTGGAAACAGTGCATGAATCAAAAAAACAAACTACAAGACACATCTCTGAATGCATGTATTTCTTAACCAGGTAACTGGACTGGTCTTGCATCTCAACTTCTGTGCTCAAAAATTCTGAGCAAAACCAAAAATGCTCGATCAGGAACCGTTTCTTTTTAAATATTTACTCTAATTCACATAAAGTTAATAGCTCATCATGCATTTTCCGAACATTAGTAAGTATGCAACTCTGTCTGGCAATATTGGCTGATTAAAGTCCTTGATTTACAAAAAAAAAAAAAAAAAAAAAATTGCAATGGACAGGCCAGAAATACAGGGCAAAATCAAGTGGTGTGGGACTTACAGAAGATCGATTTTAGCTGTAACAGCAGCCAAAAGCACAGAATTGCAAAACAGGGTATTAGAATAACAAATGTTTTAGTAAATATGTACAACAACTCTGAGTTTAGAGCATAGTAGCTAAGTCTAGCCAATTAGTTTTGAAATATATGCTTGAAAAAACTTACTGAGAACAATGTGCCAACATTTGTATTTACAGTACAAATAACGCAATAAGAGAATTCTCTGCAGCTGTCTGCACATGTGTATAAACTTTGATATTGTTTCTGTACTGGTAGTGTGCTCACACCCACCCACTCAACATTATTATTACTAAATGATACAGAGTGTGAAATAAACTACCAAATTTCTGATGCCATGGACTAGGTCACAGTGGCAGTAGTCCAGAGAAGTACCCAAGTGCTCTGTGTGCTTCAGGTCAGAGCTAGTAAGGTTACTACCTTTTAAAATGACATACTTTTACAGAAATATGAGATTTTGCAGGAGAGATGATCCCTGCAACTAGTGTACATGACTGGACTTCACTCTTTTTTTTCTCAAAATAAAGACTCACTGTTGTATAATTTGAGGAGATTTATTTCATATCTGTGTTTAAGGTACAAAATAATTTTATGCAGCTATTAGAAGAAAGGGAGAACAGATTTTGGTCCAAAAATCTCAGGACATTGAATACTTTCATGGTGCTTTGCAAGATGTAAATTACCCGATTAGAAACTGTTCTGCATAAATAACGGGCAGGTCGTCATCTTTTGGCTTTTCCTGGTTAGGAGTCGCCACAGCGAACTCCAGTCCGCTAATGATTGGCAGTAGATTTTTTTACGTGCAGTGTTGCTAGCCCTTGCGCACAACCTTCAACTAAGGTACGCCCATTAACTCATGTCTCCACACAGAAGACGCTCTAGCTGAGAATCGAACAGGACGTCTTAGTGTGAGGCGACAATGCTACCGCAGCACCACCACCGCAGTGATAACATTAATTTGAGAATCTCAAACTCAAATTCCAGAAAGAAATCTGTATGTTTTTTCCTTTTTAAGACTGGAATGGAGGCACAGAACTGATCAGAAGCAACATCATCAACACAACCAAGAAGTGAAACCTAAACCAGTTCATTGGAGATCTGAGAAATCCTAAGTATAAGACAGGAAAAGCCCAAATTTTACCAAATACACTGGTTATGGGATATTTCAATGATCCCGCCATCAACTGGGAAACCTGCGTTAGCCCTAACTCACTAACGCAAAAGTTCCTTGACTTTAATTCAAATGCCATGAAACAAATTGTCCATACCCCGACAAGGGGAACATTCATTCTCGATCATGTCTTCACCAACATATCAAACAGATACACTGCTGCAACTGTCAGACCCTCAGTTAAAACTGACCACAAATCAGTCACCTTTGAGCTGGCACGAACACCAGAACTCTCAAAGGGTGAAATCAGACTAAAAAACTTCATGGCAATCTGTACCCTGCTAGGTGAATGCATAAATACATTCCAAGCCCCACCCCAACAAGAAGTGGTAACTATGCTGAAGCTTACACTAAAGCCCTGTACAGTCAGTTGCATAAGTGTATAAACAAGGACGTACCAGAAAGAATCAAAGCCAGAGCACCAAATAAAAACAATCTGCCATGGTGGACATCCAGCATCAACAAAGTTTACAATAAACGCAAAAAGTTGCTGTCCAGGAAAACATAGGCAAGGCCCCAACAATGGAAAAGCACCCTTCTCAGCCTCAACAAGCAAATAAGACAACTTGTCAAATCCTCCAAGGGCTCCTTTGAGAGAAACTTAGCAAGTACAGCTGTGGATGACCGTAATGCCTTTCATAGCCAAGCATGTGCAGAACTAGTGGCCAAAATTCTCACACTGACCCCACAGACATAGCAAACCTGCTAGCGGATAGGTTTGGCAAAAATTTCACTCCCTTGTCTCCTAACTTACAACAGCCTCATCTGTAAGGGCATGAAACGTATCATTATGGACCTCATAAATAAAGGCATAGGTCACCTCCAAAGCCTGTATCCTACCCAATTTGGCTTTGTGAAGGGCAGAGCCTACCTTTTAAATCTGGTGGATTTCTTTGAAAATGTGACCAAGGCCATTGACAACAGCAAGTCTGTGCACACAGCATACCTCGTCCTGGCAAAGGCTTTCGACATAATCCTACATTCAGGCTTTACCGATAAATTTAGCAACCTGAATGTAAACCTTTTTGTTGTAAGATGGGTTTGCCAACTGGCTCATAAACTGGATGCGCACTATCAAAGTGGGTGACTCCACATGAACCACCAGACCTGTTACCAGTGGGGTGCCACGGGTCAGTGTTAAGCCCCCTACTGTTTGGTATATACTTCTCAGAAGTTCAGGTCAAAGCTAAGGGGTTGTGGCTGATAATGTTTGCAGACTACTGCAAACTAGATGCAATCACTGAATCCCCAAATGATGTCAGCATACTCCAGGAGGGTGTCTCGCAGATCATGGTGCATTAGTCATGGTCTCAAACTGAATGCAAAGAAATTCATTGTCTTGGGAACAACCAATGCCCCCTCACGCTATCAAATCAACAGCAATTACCCTATTTACCCATGAAGTGGTAAGGGATCTGGGATCACAAGTTGACTGTGACGTTAACTTAGACCATCATGTGTCTACTGTAGTAAGGAAAGCTTTCTACATAGCACACTTGATTAGTAAAGACATTGCCTTGAGAGCAAAAGTTACAGCTCCCCCATACTCTGCACTTATCTGGCTCATAATTAATTATAATGCCCCATTTGGCATGTACAGCACTAAGCATCCGCAGCAGTTAGAGAGACCTCGGAGGTTTCTAACAAAGAAGATCAAGGGGCTCCAGCATGTGCCTTACATAGACTGAAGTCCCTGTCACTGTACTCCATATCATATAGACTTCTTAGGGGAGACTTGTGCCTGACCTGCAGAGCAATCCAAGACTCAAACCTGATGAACTTGCTGCATATCTGTAAATCAAATGGTACTAGGGCTACCCATTCTAGGGACCTAAATGTGGCCTGTGACTTAAATGCGACATGCTGGAAGGACAGATTTATCTCCCGACTGCTGCTTTGGAACAGGCTACCAATTCTTGTGAAACAGAGCACTTCTGTGATGCTGTTCGAGGAACCTGGATGAGTGAATGGGGCACAGTAAATTATTAAGGATAGAGCCTGCAACCCTCCTGGACATGGGCAGTCATCACTAAATGCAGTCTTTGGTATTGAGTAGTGTTTCTATGGTATTACATTGGAAGGAAACATCTAGGCTTAAAATGCCTTGTGGCTAGATAGCCCAGTAATCTATGATCCTATAAGAAAAAAATCAGCAAAAACAGACTACCGCTTGATGAGTTAACTAAGCTTGCATTTAACTTTATTTGGCGAACAAACAGCTGCAACAAATGTTTGTTTTTTTTTAACTGGTCTGAGAAATCACCCCCACCTACCATGGATGCAATACTGGAGATATATATATATAAGCATGAGTCAGTCTCCCTCCCCAAAGCAGTAATTGCATAATAAAAGTAAGAGCTGTGAGGACTTCAATACCTAAGGCAACCGCTTTGAATATGATGAGGTGTTAATTGCAGCTATTACAGTGTGTGACATTGGTTTCATGACATTGTCATTTTGAATAGCAACTGCTAACAGTGGAGATGTTATCTGTGTTGGCAGGAGAAGATTGCTTCAAAAACAAATGTAGAAGACAATTTTGTTACAAGTGAGCGTGCTACCCCCGAACTGACAGTGCGCAATAGTGTACATAGCGTATGCTTGCCAATGTCTTGAGAGTCGCTGTTTTAGTGATGGTGCTTGGTAGTATGCAGTGCAGTTAAACAGTGTGTTAGGGTATAGGCTGCAATATGTCTGTTAAAGGAAAACTCCATCTTCTCCTACAGTTTAACTCCAAACTTAGGGTGTTTTCCTCCCTACAATGATTCCAGTACTGTGTAGGTACCTGAAACCTGCTTGTAGTTTATAAAGCTTTCATTTCTTCACTTTGGTATCTAAGGAATGCGAAGACCACCCAAAACTTAATTTCTCGCTTAAGTTGCAGAGGAATTTGGCTATCCTTGCATGACATACCACAGACACCGATCAGTTTGTTGTCAGAAAAGAGATGTGAAACTCTTTCCATTGTTTTTATTGCAGAAAGGGAGAGAACTTCCACTGATTCACAGCTGCTTCCAAAGTAGCCATGCCTTTCATAGCAAAGCAGAGCAAATTATATCAGTCAGTGGTTCAAAATCAGTTGTCACCTCTTACAACAAATTTACATGAAGAGCATCACAGTATTGAAATGCTAAGCTTTAAACTTTAAGTGTTTATTTATACTACTATACATTTAAGATAATGTGAATGTAGTATCAGATGCCTGTGACATTTAGAGAAGTCAGAGAATATTTTTTCTTGTAATTCTTGTAAAGTATCAGCATTTACCGAAGTGTAGGGGGAGGAGCTGTCAGTTCCTCTTGGATTACAAAAAGACAAAAACCTGCAATTTAACAACTGTTTTGTTTGCAGCTGTAAAATTCCTTAGTATACTATAAAATAAGCTCTGAAGGAGACACACGAGGGCCATTCAAGATGTAACAGAAGCAGGTCTGTTACAGCCAGTATACAAGATGACGGTGACTGACAGTAATCCCATTATATGTCATTGGAATTTGAATACACCACTACTTCCTTAAGTCTAGCAGGTGTATATTATATAGTCGAAGCTTTAGGTAATCTAATACCTAAAGCTCGACACCTAAACAGCAAAAGCTGTAAACATCGAACAGCCACATCTTAAGTAGTTACTTCATTTGTTCTGCAACCTGTGGGTCTCGGATCCGACCTTCAGCTTTCCAAGCTTCAAGATCCGAGCTCCTAGCTTTTCCCTTCTACCCACAATCCCCTGTCACCACCACACTACCTCAGATCGTTTTTGCCGCGGCTTGAATGACAAACCTCTTGTGAAGAGCTCCTGGCTTAGACAGGGAAGTGAACAATTTTCTTAAAAATTTTTGTCAAAACACTTTTAAAACTTAAAAAGGAGAGTATTGTGAGTGTTTATCTGCCCTTTTTTGTTTTCGGGATTGCGTTTTCTTTTTCAAACCCTCCCCCTAGGTGTTTGAGCGTGTGAGTGTGTCAGCAAAATGGCCGAAGGCCATAAAGCTATTTTTTCAAAGTGCATTGGGTGTGGCCATAAGCTTTCCCCAGCTGATGGCCACACTCAGTGCGTTATATGCCTGGGGGTTGTGCATTAGTCTTCAGACTGCCAGGTTTGCGCAGCCTTCAACTCCCGGGCTGTGAGGGACAGAAGGAACAGGCTTATTCTAGCGGGATTACTTCCCCCAGAGGAGGCCTCTTCCTCCTCTCCCTCCAAGGTACAGGCTACCCAGGTAACTTCTACACCCCTGATTCCCTCGACTCAGGCTGGGACTCAACCTCCCACTACTGCCTTGAGTACGAAGGAAGTTCAGTCTTCTCCTTCTAGGGAGCACAGGACCAAAGACAGGGAGAAGCAGACACAAGAGGCGAGCCGAGCCTCATCCCTCGGCTCTGCCTTCAAAAACTATCAAATCACCTCCGAGGGTGTCTGGACCTTCTTCTCTGCTCCGATCTCCTTCCTTCTCACCGGAGCCGGAGGAGGAGCTCCTATCACCCTCGAGGACGTCGAGGCAGCCCTCCAGACCCGCCTCTACGAACTCCTCTAGATCTACTAGGTGTCTCTCCGACGCCGACATGGATAGGATGATGCATCGGTTTTTGCAGACCCAAATGCAGATGGGGGTGCTCCTGCCTCCTCCTCCACGGGGAGGGGGGGGGGGGGAGTGCAGCTTCAATATTTGCCCCGATTTCTCCTCCTTCAACCCGGATCCGGGTTTTAGTCTTCGGATCCAGACCCTTTCGGAGCCGGGGTTTTGTCGGTGCCGGTGGCCCAAGCCTTCTCGACGCCGACCATACCCTTGAGTATCTCTGATCCGAGCTCTCGGGGCTGTGAGCTGGGCGTCGGATCTGTGGGAGCGGGTGCTTCTTCAGCGCTGCCCATGTCGGAGAGCACCTCCCTTTCGGATCCGATGGCTTCGGCTCCGACCCCGATCCCTATCTCGGAGCCGAGGAGACTACTTTCGGGGCCGGAAGAGAGTAGTTCTCCCTCGGCGTTCGAGGTAGTGGAGAGGGTACTGTCGAGATCTTCCAGATCCCCGACTCGGGTTTTGGATCCCTCCGCCCCCCCCCCCACTGCATACGGGCCTAACTTCCATCATCCTTCCATCAGGACAGTCTGCTCAGACCCTCCAGTTGGTTCCCTCAGAGGAACAAGAGGCCGTTGACGAGCCCTCTTCTGATAGTCCCACAGAGGAGGTGCCTCTTAAACGGACGTGTAAAAGGAGGCACATGGACTCCCCCAAGTCAGTCACCACAGATACGGACTTAGAGGAAAGGGAAGGTTCCCCAAGGTCACTCCTGAAGATGTCTCCTTTGGAGAAATCATGGAAATGTTGCGTATTGGGGGGGGGTCTGCCCAAAAACCTTCCTCGGATGAGTCCGTATTTCTGGAGGTGTTTGAAGTGGGCCCATCTACCTCCTGGATGTCCCCACCGGCAGATCCCCTGGTAGATCTCCTGACTACCAGGGCTTGGCAGGAACCCGACACCTTGGAGCCTATCCCACGTCGACCGGATAAAATCCTTAGCCCCCCCCCTTCAGACAGGCAGGTTTGGGCCAAAGGGTCTCCAGTTGATGCCATGTTGGTGGCTGCTGCCACTAAAAGAGAACTTTCCCAGGAGAGCTCCACGGTACACCCGCCGGACAAGGAGTCCCGGGCGCTGGACCATATAGGGAAGGGACCTTTGCTTCAGCAACCTTCTCCGTGAGGGCGCTGAATTATATGGCGCATATCATCAGGCTGCAACGAGATTTGATCAAGGAATACACTGCAGCCCCTCCTGAGTCCATGTCGGTCGAGGACAAAACCATGATGTGATAGTGTTCGATCTCGCCGTTTGTTCTTACACATGGGTTCGGAGCCGATCCTCGGCTCCGTGTCGGCCGCTTGCAAGCTCTGCATCGAGAAGAAGCTCGAGACAACCCAATACCCACAATTCCCCTCTGCATTTACCTCAGATCTAGTTTGCCGCTGCTGCGTTCGCATCACTGGGTCGAGCTCGAGCACCTTCAGATAAGATTTAACTTTTATTGTTATATATTTCAGGAAATTATTATTCTAAAAGTAGTATTAGGTGACATAGTGTATGTGTGTGTGGTAAGGTAGAATTTCTCAGTTCCGTTAAGTTTAATTAAACTTATCAGAGTTTTTCGGGGCCTACCACCCCTTACTTGGATTTGAGAACCGGACTGACTTTTTATTATCGAATTTGACATTTTCACTGGACTTGTCTATTTTACTGGACTTGACTTTTCTCTCTCTACCTGATTTATCTTGAAGATGTCTGAGAAGGCTAAATCGGGTTTTAAACGTTGCCAATGTGGGCAAAAAATGTCAGTTACTGACAACCATAGTTCCTGTGTCTACTGTCTTGGCACTCTCCACTTACAAGAGGACTGTTCAATTTGTCACTCTTTCAGTGGGAGGGTCATGACGGATAGGCGCAGGAAACTCATGGACAGGGGGTTGTTAAAACCTACCTTTCAGGAGGCTCTGGATGCTTCAGACCAGGCATCCAAATCTTCGAAGGAATCGAAGACGTCGGAGCCCAGGTCATCGGCTCCGAGCTCTTCGGGTAAAGTTAGATCACCGGTTCCACAGACTTCGGGGCCGAGTGTTCAACTGTTGGCAGTTTCTGAGCCTCGAGTCTTGGAACTGGTGATGGAGCTCCCTCCACCGACTCTGTTGAGGTCGGCTCCGTCTTCGATACCTTCGACTCGTTCTTCCAGACCTCTCTCCGACACCGATGTAGACCGTGTGGTGCAGAAGTTAATGGAGAATACAGCCTTATCCAAGCTCATCTCGGTCTCCTCTCAATTGGTGTCGAGACTTGAAGGCCTTCCGCTATCTCCATCTGTTCCTCCTCCGAGACCTGTCCAGTCTTCGGAGCCGGAAGAAGCTGAGCTGCTGATTGTGGAGCCCTCAGTGCCAGAACCGTCTTTTTCTCGGTCGGCTCCGTTCACCTCGACTCCGTCCGATTCGGTACCAGAGTCTCGGAGCCGAAGATCCATCCTTGGTTCCGGGACCGAGAGTCGGACCGATGTTTCGGTTCCGACGCTTCCTCTCGAGGGGCCTCGGCGCGGATCAATTCGGTTCCGTCCTCGGGGTCGATACCTTCGGGGCCTGTTTCGGGGATTCTTCCCATTTCTTCGGAACCGGGAGATACCTCGACTCGGGACCCGGGGGCTTTCGACCTCATGAGGAAGGTGTTGTCTACCCAGACAACCACATCAGCAGAAACAGCTTCTCCTCCCCATAAAGGACCGTTATCCTCCTCTGCACCCACGGCTCCATCTAAGCGTCGAGCACCGGTGTCTCAGCCACCCCTGGAGGGTGCCCCCTCTTCCTCGGAGGCTTCTTCGGATGCTCCCCACGAAGAAGTCCCTAGGAAAAGATTGTGTAAGAGGAGACACTTAGATTCTCCACAAGAATCTTTGACATCCGATACTGACTTGGATGAGTCAGAAGGGTCCCCTAAGTCACCTTCAGAAGATGTCTCCTTTTCTGACATCTTGGAGATCCTAAAACAGAGAGGTGACTGGCAGTCCCTTCCCCCTTCTGAGGATGAGTCAGTCTTGCTGAAGGCATTTGGTGCTCGCCCTTCCTCCTCCTGGGTCACTCCGCCCTTCGATGAATTAATGGAGCTGATTGCTCGAAGGGCGTGGGAGGCTCCTGACACAGTGGAACCAGTCTCTAGGAAGCCTAATAAATACATCACTGCACCCCAGGACAAGGCTTATTTGACAAAAGGAGTTCCAGTGGAAGCTATGGTGGTGGCAGCAGCCATGAAAAAGGAGATGTCGGAATCTTCCTCATCTGTCCATCCCCCTAATAAAGATTCTAGGACTATGGACAGGTATGGGAAGCACATTTTTAGTTCAGCGGCTTTTTCTATGCGATCCCTGAACTATTTGACCCACTTTACACGGTTACAGAGGGATCTAGTCAAAGAGTTGGGAGATACCCTCCAGGGTACTACAGATGCTGCTGTCTCAGAGAAAGTGACAGCGCAACTTAATACCCTTACATCCATTGTAAACTCGTCCATGAGGCTGATCTTACACACAGCCGAAGGTTCGAGTAGGGCAGCAGCTTCAGCGATTGCTCTTCGTAGACAATCCTGGATGCGCTTATGTTCATTTGCGGAAGCCTTCAAGTCTTCCTTTACTAACGCCCCATTTGACGGTGCCACTCTCTTTGGCCCCAAAGTAAAGGAGACCCTTACCCGGTGTGAGCAGGAGGGAAAGACTCTGTCTGCTGTCGGAGTCCGTTTTTCCACCCCATCCAGACCGTACCCCAAAGGGCAACGTGGTGGGAAAATGTGGTTTCGAAAACCCCAAGGATCCTTCCCAGGCACACAGGGTGATGCCCCTTCTAGAGGCAGAGGAGGGGGCAGAGGTGGAAGACGCCGCCCTGGCGGCAGAGGGGGTCCGCAAAATCAAGGTGACAGGGATACACTCCCTGGTAAACCTTTCCAGCACTCCTGAGAGGAGGCCCGACTGTCCTGCTCTGGAGGCAGTTGGGGGTCGCTTAGCTTTATACCCTCAGGCCTGGCAAAACATTACTACAGACAACTGGGTAAAAAGCGTTGTTACCAGAGGTTACAGAATACCATTTCTATCCAACGCCCCATCTGCGAGAACCAGCAGCTATAGAAATTTCAAAGCTGCTAGAAAGAGTCATCCAACCAGTCCCAGCGGACCAAAGAGGATTCGGAACTTACTCAAGGTTCTTTTTAGTTCCAAAGAAGACAGGGGACTGGAGGCCCATTCTGGACCTAAGCAACTCAATACCTTCGTCAAGAAAGAAAAGTTCCGAATGGTCACGCTTCAATCGATCCTTCCATTCTTACAGAAGGACGACTGGATGTGCTCAATAGATCTGAAGGACGCATACTACCACATCAAGATGGCCAGGGCGTCCAGAGATCATGTGCGCTTCCGGCTGGGAGCCAGTCACTTTCAGTTTCGAGCCCTGCCCTTTGGTCTGACCTCAGCCCCCAGGGTCTTCACCAAATGCATGGCAGTGGTAGCGTCTCACTTGAGACGCCTAGGATTCCAGGTGTTTCCGTATCTGGACGACTGGCTCCTTTCTGCCACCACCCAGCGTCAACTAGTACAGGCCAGAGATTACACTCTTCAACTGTGTGTTCATCTCGGAATTTCCGTAAACTTCGGAAAATCTTTACTACAGCCATCACAGCGTATCTTATGCATAGGAGCGGAATTAGATACACACCAGTTAATTCTAAGGCTTCCTCCAGAAAGGATACTTTCACTTCAGACTCACATACGTCTTCTTCTGTCGTCCAGAAAATCCCCAGCAAAACTGGTACTGAAGGTTTTGGGACTCATGGCAGCTTCTCTTATTGCGATACCCTTGGGAAGACTGCACATGAGAGTCCTACAATGGCTACTGTTTGCACAATGGTCGTTCCAACAGCTACCTCTGACACACGAAATTCTTATAACGAACACATGCAAATCACACCTAGTCTGGTGGCTTCGAACTTGCAACCTTTCCAGGGGGAGACCATTTGTGCTACCCACGCCGACGGCTACGGTGACCACGGACGCTTCCCTGATAGGGTGGGGGGGCATCTTTCAGGGACAGACAGTCCAAGGCGAATGGACCAATTTAGAGTACAATCTGCACATCAATGTTCTGGAGTTGAGGGCAGTGTTTCTAGCGTTGCAACACTTTGCTCTCCTTCTTCCTCTAGGGACTATTGCAGTTCAGACGGACAACATGTCTGTAGTCTGGTACATAAACAAGCAGGGGGGAACCAAGTCCTATCAGCTATGCAGAGAGGCCATGAGAATCTGGCAATGGGCAGAGTCCACGGGTCGCTTTCTGATAGCAACGCACATCCCGGGGTCATCCAACGTCATAGCCGACAGGCTGAGCAGAGCAATCCTGTTACCACACGAGTGGTCCCTAAAACAGTCAGTTGCGAAAAAGATTTTTCGCAAGTGGGGCCAGCCTTCCTGCGATCTGTTTGCGTCTCCAATGAACGCCAAATGCAGGAGCTACTTTGCCCTATTACCCCCTCCAGGGGAAGTCCCCAGGGACGCACTGATTCACGATTGGCCCCCGGGTCTCCTGTATGCATTTCCTCCCTTTCCCCTGATCACAAAGTTTCTCCAGAAAGCCAACAACCTGCACAGGACAATAATCCTCATTGCCCCATTCTGGTCTCGTCAAATTTGGTTCCCCTTCCTCATGACACACTGCATTCGGGGGCCCTGGATCCTGAACCCAGAGCCAGATCTATTGACTCACTCGTCAGGGGCTCCCCACCCCTCGCTCTTGTCCCTCCATCTAGCAGCTTGGCTGCTCCAATTCCCTACTTAGCCAGGTCTGATATTCTTTCACCTGCGGTTCAGAGTATATTAGTGGCTTCTCATAAAGCTTCCACTACTAAAACATATACTAGTAAATGGAAGTGCTTTGTATTCTGGGCAAATGCACAGCAAGTGGACCCTGTCATAGCTCCTTTGAATAAAATTTAGAGTTTTTAACAGAATTGTTCCACCAGGGTGCTTCTTCTGCCACTTTAAGAGTTCAATTGGCTGCCATTTCTAATTTCCATGTGGAATAATGTGGGGCTCCTGTTATGGCCCACAGACTTTGTAAAGCTTTTTTAAAAGGGTCCTTTCATATTAGACCACCAATTAGATCTCCTACGTCACCTTGGAGTCTAAACTTATTATCTAAGTTGATGCTGCCCCCCTTTGAACCAGCCTCCTCTTGTCCATTGAAATTTTTGTCATGGAAGACTCTCTTTTTGGTAGCCATTACATCCGCTAGGCGAGTATCTGAACTTCAAGCTCTCTCCATTGAACACCCTTATTTGATCTTTCACGCTGACAGAGTTTCTCTTCGCACTAATTCATCCTTCCTTCCTAAAGTTTGCTCTATTAACAATATTAATCAGTCCATTGAATTACCCACCTTCTTCAAGAATCACTCCAATAAAATGGAGTATATGTTACACAAATTAGATGTCCACAGACAGCTGAGGTTTTACTTGGACAGAACAAAAGATCACAGGAAATCTGATCAACTTTTTGTAGCCTTTGCTGATAGCAGGAAAGGAGTAGCGGTTACTAAAAGAACTCTTTCTAAATGGTTAACTGATTGTATCATCTATGTTTATGATTCGTCAAATCAAACTCTTTTGGACAAACCCAAAGGACATTCCACAAGATCAGTGTCTACATCCCTGGCTCGTGCAGCTCGCCTACCACTAGACGCTATTTGTGCGGCTGCTACTTGGTCTAAACCACATACGTTCATTTCTCATTACAAGGTAGACAAGGTTTCTAGGGACAGGGCAACCTTTGGTTCCACTGTGCTCAAGAACGTCCTTCCGTGAGTTCCTCAGGAACATGGAGCTAGGGACGCTACCCATGTGTAAGAACAAACGGCGAGATCGAACACCATCACATATAGAAGTTATGTCCTTACCATAACGTTCCATGTGGAGTGTTCATCTCGCCTTTGTTCTTACATTCCCACCCTCCCACCCTTAGGAAGAACGTTCAGTTTGGTGCCTGGTCTGGAGTATTCTGCTTCTGCATTGCAGTAGTTGTATATATTGGTTTACATGTATATATATATATATATATATATATATATATATATATATATATATATATATATATATATATATATATATATATATATATATATAGATAATTATTTTTTTGTGTCTGTGATTTTGGCATGAGTGTTTCTCTCTCTGACTGCTGGTTTGCTTGCAAACTAGATCTGAGGTAAATGCAGAGGGGGATTGTGGGTATTGGGTTGTCTCGAGCTTCTTCTCGATGCAGAGCGTGCAAGCGGCCGACACGGAGCCGAGGATCGGCTCCGAACCCATGTGTAAGAACAAAGGCGAGATGAACACTCCACATGGAACGTTATGGTAAGGACATAACTTCTATTTTTCGACACGCATGGCCACTCTCAAGTCCATTTCAAATACATCCATGCGGCTACTATCTTATGCTACGGAGGGAGCCGCAAGGGCCAGCGGAGCAGGTGTTGTCTTGAGACGGCACACCTGGCTCCGTCTTTGTAATTTCGCGGAACCTTTCAAGGTGTCCTTCGCGAACGCACCCTTTGACGGAGGTTCGCTTTTTGGCAAGACCGTACGTGATACACTAGCCCAAAGCGAGAAGGACGGGAAGACACTGTCTGCCTTTGGAGTCCGCTTCTCGAGCCCCCAACGTTCCTTCTCAAAGAATCAGAGGGAGCAAAAGAAGCTGTGGTTCCGCAAGTCTCAGCAATCCTATCCAGCTTCGGACTCCGCGCCCTCCAGAGGCAGAGGAAGTCAGGGTGGACATCGGCCCAGAGGCTGAGGGGGACCACGTAACTTCGGGTCTAGGGAGCCTTTTTCCAAGAGACCCGCGCAACAGCCCTGAGGGCTTACCCGACTGTCCTGCTCTGGAGACAGTCGGGGGGCGTTTAACAAAGCACCTGTCAATGTGGGAGTCAATCACGAACGATCGATGGGTGCTCCGAATTATATCCAGAGGCTACAAAATTCCCCTTCCTATTTCATCCTCCCTCAGGTGGTCGCCTCCCCGATGTCCCACCCAATCAGAGAGGCAGCTACTGTAGAGATTTCAAATTTGTTAGAAAAAAGAGCCATCCAGCGGGTCCCCCCAGACCAATCCGGATTGGGCTACTACTCAAGGTTATTTTTAGTGCCAAAAAAGACGGGGGACCTCAGGCCCATTCTAGACTTGTCCGCCCTGAACATGTTTGGTCCCAAAGAAAAATTCCGGATGGTCACTCTACAATCTATTCTCCCCTTAATGCAGGAGAATGACTAGATGTACTCTATAGACCTCAAGGACGCGTACTACCACATTCTGATGGACAGGCGGTCCAGGAGGTTCCTCCGCTTCCGGCTAGGGGCCAGTCATTACCAGTTCAGGGTCCTTCCGTTCGGACTCACCTCAGCCCCCAGGGTGTTCACCAAAGTCATTGCAGTGGTTGCGGCCCACCTGAGGCTTCAGGGCATATAAGGGTCTTTCCGTCCCTAGATGACTTGCTCCTCACAGCAACCAATAGGCATCAACTTTGTATCGCGAGAGACTGTGCTGTCTCTTGCCGACAGCTTGGGCATCTCAGTCAACATACCGAAGTCTTTTCTTCATCCTGTGCAAGCATTAGATTTCATAGGAGCCAGGCTAGATTCCCGATCTTCTCGGGCCTTCTTGACCTCGGACAGGCTGTCCAGCCTCTCACTCCAAGTTTTGGCTGCTCTTCGCACCAAGGCCCCACTGGCAGAGTTAGTCCTGAGGGCACTAGGCTCGATGGCAGCGGCTATCGGCCTCTGTCTCCATGCTCGCCTGAGGATGTGTATATTACAGTGGACACTCCAAGTTCAATGGTCACTGTTACTCCACCTATTGAACACTCCTATTCCCCTGAGCAGAGTTTGCACGGAATCCCTCCTGTGGTGGCTTCACTCCTCAGAACTCGGGCAAGGGAGACCCTTTGTGATCCCCCCCCCCCCCAGGTCACGTTAACCACAGATGCTTCTCACCTAGGGTGGGGGGGGCATTGTTTGGGCAGAAACATCCAAGGTACGTGGACCTCGTCGGAGACCGCTTTGCACATAAATGTTCTGGAGATGAGGGCGGTGCTTCTAGTGTTGCAGGCTCTCCAAAACCTTCTACCTCTAGGAACGATTGCAATACAGACGGACAATGTGTCAGTGGTCTGGTATATAAACAAACAAGGGGGAACCAGATCCTACCCTCTTTGTCGAGAAGCCATGAGAGTTTGGGAATGGGCGATATCCACCAACCGCTTTCTGATAGCAATGCATATTCCGGGACGATCCAACATTCTGGCGGACAAATTGAGTCGAGTAATTCTCAGTCCTTACGAGTGGTCTCTCAATCCGAAAATTGCGAAGGAAATTTTCCGCAAGTGGGGTTGGCCTCGCTGCGATCTCTTTGCTACTCCCCAAAACACAAAATGCAGCGAGTTCTTCGCAATTCGTCCCCCAGAAGGGGAGAGCCCCAGAGACGCTCTGATTCATGCTTGGCCTCCCGGTCTACTTTGTGCTTACCCCCCGTTTCCGCTCATGGTGAAATTCATTCAGAAAGCTGCACGGTTGGGGAGCAAAATTATCCTCATAGCGCCATTCTGGCCTTGTCAAATCTGGTTTCCATACCTGCTGTCTCAGTCTCTCCCCCCCTTTAATCCTGGATCCCATTCCAGATCTGATATCGCACCCAACAGGGTGCCCAACACCGAACCTGGTCAACCTCAAGCTCGCAGCTTGGTTGATCCAGTTCCACTAATGGCAAGGACTCCCGGTATCTCGTCACCAGTGAAAACTATTCTGTTAGAGGCTCATAAACCGTCCACCAGGAAAATCTATAATAGTAAGTGGAAACGATTTTCTATCTGGGCTAACAGCCAAGGTCTCAACCCATTTACTGTTCTGATTCCTACAGTGTTGGATTTTTTGTCCATGATTTTTGAACAAGGGGCCAGTGCATCAACGGTCTAAGTACAGTTGGCAGCAATATCCCATTTTCATGTGGGAGACTGATTAGGATCTCTAGCATCTACAAAATTGTGCAAGACATTCTTGCGTGGCGTTTTCCTTCTCAAGCCACCAGTGAAATCCGTGACTCCCCCTTGGGACTTAACTTTTGTTCTGCAAGCCTTAA
This sequence comes from Protopterus annectens, assembly GCF_019279795.1. Taxonomy (NCBI): domain Eukaryota; kingdom Metazoa; phylum Chordata; order Ceratodontiformes; family Protopteridae; genus Protopterus; species Protopterus annectens. Next base: position 361,314,236 of record NC_056735.1, read on the forward strand.
CGAAACCTCCGTTTGAACCTGCAGCTTCTGTACCCCTTAAATTTCTGTCCTGGAAAACAGCATTCTTGGTAGCCATAACTTCTGCTAAAAGGGTTTCAGAGCTCCAAACTTTGTGCATGAAACCTCCTTATCTTACTTTCCACAATGACAGAGTGTCTCTCAGGACTAACCCGTCTTTCTTACCAAAAGTGGCATCTGTGGCAAATATCAATCAGACTATCAATCTGCCAGTGTTTTTCAAAAATTTTCAAAATAAGGGAGAATACATGTTGCATACACTAGACGTACATAAACAGTTACGTTTTTACCTGCACAGGACCAAAGATGTTCGTAAGGCTGATCAACTCTTTGTGTCATTTGCTCCTTCATACATAGGAAAACCTATATCCAAAGTGCCATTGGCTAATTGGATTTGTCAATGTATTTCTCAGGCTTATAAGGCATCAGACAAAACAACCCCATTCAAAATCCGTGCACATTCCACAAGGTCCATCGCAACTTCTGCAGCCTTCTGGTCCAGGATGCCGTTGGACGACATATGTTCAGCAGCCACTTGGTCTTCTGCCCATAGGTTTATTTCTCATTATAAGCTGGATATGATATCTAGAAGCAGGGCGTCCTTTGGCTCCGCGGTGCTTCGGAATATCCTCCCATAGACCACCCAGGTTTCTTTGTTTAGGTAGCTGGGGACTCTGTCCCACAGGTTGCAGAACAAATGAAGTAACTACTTCAGATTTAGAAGTTATGTACTCACCATAACGTTCCATCTGAGTAGGTACTTCATTTGTCTGCAACCACCCCCCCCCTGCCATCCCCCTAACCAGTATCGGGTTTCTAGGATCTAAATGATTCTTGAGAATATCTGAACCTGTTTATTACAGGTTTTTCAGGTGATACAGCAAAACCGATCTAAGGTAGTGTGGTGGTGACAGGGGATTGTGGGTAGAGGGGAGGAGCTAGGAGCTCGGATCTTGAAGCTTGGAAAGCTGCCGGTCGGATCCGAGGTCGGATCCGAGACCCACAGGTTGCAGATAAATGAAGTACCTACTCAGATGGAACGTTATGGTGAGTACATAACTTCTAATTTCTCAAATGTTTTTCTAGGGGGAAAAATGTTCTTGGCTGGAGGAAAAGAACATTTTTCAAACCCTAATAGAGTGGGGGCTTCGCCACCCACACCCCCCATGTGGGGGGCTGTGCCCCTCACACCCCCCTAACTAAATATACCAACTCCGAGATTGCTGTACAGTGGAGAAGAGGGCAGATTCCCGATAACGGCCAAGTGAATTTTTTCCCTGTGAAAAAAGTTGCAGAAGTGGACGTCTCATGTTTACAGCTTTCGCTGTTTAGGTGTCTATCTTTAGTTATTCCATTACCTAAAGTTTCGATTACCTAATACATAGACCCCGTCTAGCATGACCTGTATAAAGCAGACTTGAAATGGATTATGGGAAAGCGAAGGGCTTGAAGAAAAATAAGATCACGTTGATATGTTAAGCTTCATTGACGGCCCCTTTGCAGAAAACATTAAAATTCTGTAAGAATCAGTCAGATTGATTTTGAGGTGTTAAAATAACTCAGAAAACAGAGGCAAAGTGAAAAAAATTGATTTGTTTTTAGTTTTAAGGTGAAGTTTTTCTTAAAGGACAGGGTTAATGTTTACAAAGACGGTACTTGTGTATTATTGCAACCACAGTTTGTCAGAATTCGCGGCAGTCTCGGCAGGAAGTTAGTTTAGTGATAATGGAACATTGCCGAGACTGCCGCGAATTCTGCCGAATTTAAAAAACTAAAATTAAAACTGTTGTACCCACCTTTTTAGACGTATTCCAATTAGAAAACGTCTGCCTTAATTGATGCAAACCAGATTTCTAGTGAGAATGTGTAATACAGTGTGGTTGCATTACAGTCATTTAAAAGACTTTATATTTTAAAGTTTGCACAGTATTTGGCTTTGCTTGTGCTTTCCTTTTGTGATTGGCATGTTTGATAGCGTACCCAGGTGGAAAGGGGTAAGGTTATTAACATCACTTGCCGTTATGTTATGGAGTTCGTTATCTTAAAAAAAAGTTGAACAAAGCAGGAGTAGGATTATTAAAATCACTTGGTGTTTTCTGATGGAGTACGTTATCTTAAAGTTGAACAACATTTAAAACATTACTGTTTTATAATTTTATGAAAGCGTATTCTGACAACCCTGCACTCAGCATTCACACCATTCTAAGCAACACATTTAACTGAGAATGGAATGTTGCCGTGAATGCTGACAGTATGTGGTTGCGATAATACGCAAGTACCACAAAGACTTTTTAGCAGCTGTGCCACAAGGAGTAAAGTCTGCAAAATTTGTCAGAATATAAGGGCTACATATAACACATGCATACACCTAATTAGGTATCAAACAGCAGCAAAGACTGAACAGACCAATTATTTTATGCAAGTCAGACTAAAAGGAGAAAAAAGTGTACTTTAAATGTCATGCTTAATTGTTTTTTTTTTTTAAATGACGTGGGTGCATATACTATAATAGAAAAACATTCCTTTATTTTCAAGAGTGTCTTCTGTCATGATTCACTGAAGATTGACCCAAGTATATATTGTGTATTGCACTCTGCTTGATTGTACATTGCACAGATCTTGCTCACTGGAATGTGTACACGTTTTTTTTCTATGTAATTAGTCTGAACTATTCTGTTGGTTACATTTTTGTTTGTTGGTAAAATGTTTTGTATTTCACTTGGGCTGAGTCTGGAGTAAATTAGTCAGTATTGATGGGTGCATTACCCTGGTAAAATAAATATGATTTCTTTAACAGTTTTCTTTCACTCCAGCATTACATAAAATTGTTCAGTTCCTGCATTCTTAGAAATTTCACTCCTCTTAAACACTATTCGGCATGTTTTATGCCCCATATATAATTTGTTCCTTCCCTTTTGTAAAGATCCCACTTCAGTTACAGTTGGCTTTAGTTTTGATTTTCTAGATGTTTTTTTTTTTTGTAGCCAGGAGCATTAGACTTAAGGCCTTACTGTGTCTGCGCAGTTCAGATCCATTTCCTTGGTTACAACCATTTGCTTCTGAGAGTACTGTGTAAAGAATTGTTAGTCTGTGAATTTCTTTACAGAAACATTGTTCTGTGCATGAAGCTGCTGTAACTTAATTAGGTAAGAAAATCATCTTTGCATGAAGCACATTCAAAATGGGTGGAGAAATTAGCTGTGATAACTCGCTGTGGTGCATGGGATTGACTGATAGCCGCTGGAAAGGAGGGTGGGTCTTGGTCCTGTTCCTTATATTGCTGCTGAAATAAATGCTTCATCTCTCCCTCTGTCCGCTTAGTTTGCCTGCAAATATCCCAACTATTGTGTGCATGGCCAGTTGAAAACAATAAATTTTAGAGAGCTTTAAACCAAAAATTGGCCGTTCTGCACAAGGGCAGAATACCTGTTTTTGTTTTGAGATTAAAACAGTAATTTAAGTATGTCCCTGAATGCGTAGCTCTCAGCTCTTGTGTTTAGGCATCAGGGACATAGCCAATAAAAGAATTAAAGCTAAATTCTTGGTAGTTTTTGCATACAACTCTTATTTGCTTAAAAAGTTAATAGAAAAGCATTTCCATCAGTGTGCATTTTCTGAGCAAGAAGTGTGCAACTTTCTGGCATTAGAGACTAATTATTAGTGAAGTACAAGAAAGTCAAACATTTTATGAGGGATGGGGCAAATATATGAAGCAAAATCAGGTGGTCAGAGTGGTGAACATGCTTTGATAAGAAACTTTCTGGTTTCTTGTTTGGGGTTATTTTTTGAAAAGGAGTAATAGTTTAAAAAAAAAAGTTTGGTTAGTTCCAAAAAGGAGCCAGACTTGCTCACAAAGCACTTGATATTGAAATTCTTATGCATGATTAGTAGTGTGTAACTGCCTGCCTTTTCCTCAGAAGGTTAAATTGCCAATGTACTAGGGGTTTTCTCCTTGATCGATGATGGTGCAGCCTCAGTGCCTGTATATACAAGAAACGTGTGTCCAAGTGTGCGCAGCCCCTCTCCTTGCAGAAATTTTTTTTTTACACTTTGGTTCAGAATGCTGTCTGTATTACTTGGGTTAAGCACATTTGTGATCACAATTACTTAAGGCACAGTTGTGTATGTATCTTGTTGGAGAGCCTTAAAAACTACGTATTTATAAAGTGCCATACTTTTTTTTGATCAGGGATATTAACAGAAGTATTTCAATAAAAGTGTTAGCTATTCTAGGATATGGTTTGGTAAACTCTAGAAAACTCAAAAAAAAATTAATTCTCAGTGACCTGTATATGCTTTATTTGACACTAACCTTGTAAAAGGTGGTGTAAGCAGTTAAGCAAGGAAATAAGGAAGACTGCGGTGGTGGTGCTGCGGTAGCGTTGTCGTCTTCTGTGGTGACATGTGTGAATGGGCGTTCCTTTGTTGAAGGTTGTGCGTTAGTCCCGGCAAGCCAGCACGTAAAACTCTACTGCCAATCATTAGCGGACCGGAGTTCCGCTGTGGCGACCCCTAACCGGGAAAAGCCGAAAGACACACACAAGTTGATTAAAAAAAGAAATGTAATTGTGAAGAGCAGCAGTAATATCCTCTTACAGCATTTCTGCATCTACTGCTGCTTATTCCAAGATAAACAAGACTCCTGCTTCCAGGGGAGACTTTACTGGCTACTAAATCTATATTAATAGCGTATCATGTTAGTGTTTAAGGTATTATGGAGATTATAGAAGGTTGAATATGTATTTAAAAAAATCCTCGAGTCATTCAGTGAAAGCAGGAATGTGTTCTTTATTATGGATATTGTCAGAATGGACTTTAATTCCTTTAAGTTGTTCTCTTTCCCATAGCTGTATCAGATAAGTGGATTTATTTTTCTTTTCTTTAAGGTACCCCCCATTAAAATGCATATTTCTGTTTTTTCTTTCCTGAATATGACTTAGCCTTATATTCTATGGTAAAATGTTTTAGCAGGTTATTGTTCTTCTCCTTGTCCAGTGATCCATTCTGATCATTTTACCTGAATGTTACATGGTTGACGCACCTGCTTGTTGTTTCATTTATGTGGATGAATGAAACATGTCAGCTGCATGATGCATAAAGATAAATACTTAACTCTGGTCCAAATGACCTGGGGTGTGCAAATCAGTTTGGACAGTAAGGGAGCTAGAAGGGAATGGTGGGAGTGAACTGATGCCAGCTTGTCATCCATATCTGCTGAAAGTATTTAACACACTGTGATAGCAGATGTTGTGACACCATGCATGCCCACCAAGCAAAATGGTGATGTGTTGCAGTTGGATTAGGTGCATGAGTGAAAGAGTGCATGTGCCACAGGAGCTTGTATGTGAGAAATTTCGTAACTGCTAAAGGAGATCATAAGGTTGGAGGTTAGAGAGAGATACAATTTCCTGGCTGAGAATCCCGCTTAGAAAAGAATTGGGTAATAAAAGGGGGTGCTCTCACTCAATACATGGGGACAAAAAAGTGTAAAAAAAAAAAAAAAAAAAAAAAAAATGAAAGAGAAAAATAAAAAAACTTAGCCATTTCTGCTAGGAGACCGTTCTTAAATGTAGGTTTTTTGTTGCATCTGAAAATTGATGGCAGAGTGTTGCAGTCAGGGTTGCCAGATTTCTGAAGGGCCAGGTAGGGACAAAGTCTTTCACGCTAAGTGACCCCCCCCCCCAAAAAAAAAAAACTGTGTTCGTGCGGAACAGCAGGTAGTTCCGCATTAAGCAGACGTGGCTCGGCTTTGCAATTTTTGATAGTCAAATGCCAGTGTACGAGCCAATCAAAATTCACACAGCGGAGCCTCCTCTTTGCAATGCGGAACAGTTCGCTGTCCCACATTAAACAAAAGTGGCTCCGCTTTGTGATTGGTTCATATACCAGTATACGGGCCAATCATAAATCGCAAAGCAGAGGCCATTTTGCCGGGATTTTAACCAGCAGTGCGGGATTCGGAGTTTGGCTGCTGATCCTGGGACAGTGCCACTCAAATAGGGATGTCTGGCAATCCTGGTTGCAGTGGATAACAATGCTGCCTCACTACTGCTAGAGTCTCTGTTTTGGTTCCTGTCTGATGAGCCATGGTTGCGCAATCTGCATTTCTTGCCTGTTTTGGTCTCCTTTTGTTATTCTTGTGTTAGTTTTCTTTCACATTCTAAAGACTTTCAGTGATAAGATGACAGTTTTCATAGTTGCCTGCAAGTATGCCTGACGTGTGTGCACACTGCAAAAGGCTAGCATTCTGACTGACTAGATTTCCTACGTAGCATCGAGTGCAAGGATGGGGGCCGCAGCTTTCCCATGACTAAACTTGATAAAGCATTTATTGTTTAGTGAGTAAATGAGTGGGGGACTTATAAAACTCCTATAACCTTCCACAAAGTGAAGACTTGCAGTACGAGTAAGATGAGTTGTTCTATCTGGTCAGAATATATTTTCTCCCCTCCAAAGAACATTCATTGGGTGAACAAATCCTGCACACTTTTGTCTGCTTAGAACTAAATGCAAAACGAGACTTAATTTGTCGTATTTTCCTAGAGAAGGGCATTGAGGGACAAAGGCATACCTATTAGGGCTGCCACCTTTCTCTGTGGTGAAAACTGTAGCGAAACCACATCCCTTGAACCACCCATAGATAGCTCCATATCTCTCCACCCAATTCCCCACTCATATTATGCTGTCGACAGGTATTCCTGTACAAGGTGGAACACATTTTGACTTTTTTTCCTGTTTTAGGCGATGTCATACTTTTGCGCATTAAGCTAGTGATGCTTTTCCTTACAACAGATTTAATCTGAGGCTGTATTTTTACAAATTCTGGAATTCTCTGTTCAGATGACAGATTACCAGAATTTGTGCTATGCTTTACAGATTACTTGATTGTCTTTATTTCTGGATAGTCCAGAAAAATACTAGATAAGTGACAATGCTAATGCCTGTGCAAGTTCTTGACCAACTTTTGTATACATTCACACATTTAATCTTTAAAGCAATGTTTCCTCCTCTGTTGCATTTATCTGCATGGCATTTATGCCACAGCAACACATGCTCTACATTTTTCTTTTGGCATATGGGTGCAAGGCAAACAATCTAGTGTTCTCTGGCTCTTTGCTTTAAAATGTATTTGATACATCCAGTTTTTTTGTTGGGGGTCCTTTCTTTTGTCAGTATGTTTAATCCATTGCTTATTGCAGGAATGTGTTGAACATGGTATTGTAATTAACTGGATTGCTGAAGTAACTTCCAGGTATGCTGTTGCAGCAGGTGTGATCCTCTAGTTTTACTTAACATTTTATCTTGCAGTGCTTAACTTTATACTGTTCAGATGTCACTGTTTCTGAGAAAAACTATTGATTAGGTCTAAAACTGTTGGCTGGCCCTCTTAAAAGTTGTCATTTTTGTAGCAGTATATTGTGGATCATCAGTAAAAGCAGTAACAGTTACATTTAGGAAAATGTTGCTTTTCAGAGCATGCATTTTGCTAGACTCTTCTATTGCATCAGCAGCTTTGTGTATAATGCATGTAAATAACATCATGGATTTTGGTCCTTTGTATATTATGTCACTGATATTTAAGTGACAAGGTTGAACGCTACTAGTTTAAATCCTGTTCTTGTGCTATTTGTATTTGCTAGTGATATATTTTTGAAGAGGAGAAGGTGAGCTAGATCATAGGAGGTTACTAGGCTAATGGGCCTGGGACCCTTACAAGCCTAGCCAAGTTTGTCCCCAAAAAGAAACCTCAGTCACCACGTGTTGCCTCTGTTAGTGAGGGACACAGGTAGAAGTCCTGAGACAAATTTGTGGTTTCCCACACTCATCAAAGCTGCGCTTGAAGAGGGTCAGCGAGGTACTCTGACGTGTATGGGAAGTCTGTTCCAGGGAGCGGTGCAGCCTCTGAGAGACTAACCTCTCTTTCCAGCAGGTTTTATTGATGCATATTTGATCTGGGCCTTTCAAGAGGGTAATGCCCGAGGAGTTAGACTTAAGGATATGAGGCATCTCTAGTAGGTCAGGGTCTGAGATTTCCTTGTAAGCGAGACAGGTCACTGCTGAGTAATCTGTACGATACCGAGTAGGGTGATAGTGATTTGAGCCTGTCTGCATAGGGCAGGTGTTTGAGGCCATGGATTTTCTTTGTGAGGTATTTCTGTGGCCTTTCCAGTTGCTACAGATATTTGGAGAGGTACATACCAAATGGGGCGTTGTACTCAATTAGTCTGAGGGAGGAGTATAGAGAGGTAATAACCTACATTTTCTGAATTCAGTCCCTTTACTTGTGAGATGAACCAAGTAAAAGGCTTTTCTGACCACTGCCACTACGTGACAGTCGAATGTGAGATTATCATCCTGAGTACCCAGGTCTCTCACCACAGGTTGTGTGTTTAAGGAGTTGCCGTTAATGTGGTAATCAGTTTTTGCCGAATGGTATGATGGATACATTTTTTTGCGTTTAGCGTGAGGCCATGACTTTGGCACCAGTCATGTGTTGCTGTGAGACCCTCTTGCAGTATGTTAACATCATTTGGGGAGACAATGACAGCACCCAACTTAGTTGTCCGCAGACTTGGTCAGCCACAGGCCTTTTGTCTTTGCCCGGACCTCCGAGAAATAGATGCCAAACAGCAGGGATCCTGGAACAGATCCCTGTGAAACTCCACTAGTGACAGGTCTGCTATCGGAGGTGGAGGTGCCTATTTTGACCTTGAGTATCCTGTTGGTGAGCCAGTTGGCCACCCACCTGATGAGATAAGGATTTACACCAAGTTGTTAGCTTTTCGATGATGCCCGAGTGGGGGAGGGATTGTGTCAAGGCCTTGGCCAAGTCAAGGTAAGCTGTGTATGTACTGGCTCTCCCTCATCCATGGCCTTGGTGGCGGTCTCATATTCAACCAGGTTCAGTAGGCATGATCTGGCCTTGACGAATCCAAACTGGGTGGGGTGAAGTGCTTGGAGATTGTCTGTGTCGTTGTCTGAGAGCCATAATATGTTCCATGGCTTTACAGATCAGACTTGTCAAGCTAATGGGGTGATAGTTTGCAGGGTCAGTAGTGGCACCACCTTTGTGTGAGGGGATGGCAGTGTCATTTCTCCACTCTGCTGGAATGAAGCCTGTACTTAGGCTGTGGTTGAATAAGGTGCTCAATGGCGAAGCCAGTTCTTGCTGGAGATGGTGCAGAATACAGCCTGGGATACTATCAGGTCCCATGGAAGCTGTGTGCTTTGCCTCAGATGTGTGGTGCGGGACAAGTATCGGAGATGTTGAGAGGACCTTTGGAGGGGGGCAGGGGGTGAAGTTTGCACCAAACCTATCTGCTTGCAGGTTGTCTGAGTCAGCAGGATCAGTGTAAGTGATGCTGTTAAGTACTACTACTACTACTACTGAAGAAACCTGGGCTTTGCCATAGAGGTTCCTGACGCAGTTGAAAAAGGCTTTGTGGTTTCCCTTTGTTTCGGAGGGTAGTTTCATTTCATAATTGACTTTGGAGGTTTTCACTAGTGATCTAATTTGCTTGCTGAGACTAAGCAGGGAGTTTTTCTAATTTGGAGTTTATTCCTTTTTACCATTGGACCACTGTTTCTTCCTTTTGTTGTAAAGCTGGTTGATAAAGAATGTCCACCAAAAAGGGTTTCTGTTTCCTTGAGCAGGTTTTAGTTCTGTTGGGTATGGCTGAGTCCATGCAGTTGTACAGGTGCTTGTATACTGCATTGGCATACTGTTCAACATAGTTGTCTGCATCATGTGAGGGGGGAAGTGGTCTGAAGCTGTAGATACCCCCTCTTAGGAGGTTGTAGTTAGCTTTTGTAAAATGTTTTAGCTTGATTACAGGTGGGGGTGGAGTGGGATACAAACTTTGAATGAGACAGTCTGATGATCTCATCTCACCTTGGAAGAACATACTATGGGGAGTAGTGCAGCAGTTGCCTATGTTGGTGAGAACTAAGTCCAGAATGTTATCTCCCCTTGTGGGAGATGAAACAAGATGGTCTAGTGCGTTAGAATTGATGAAGTCAAGGAATTGAGTGAGTGCATTAGTGCAGGAATAGTACACCGAGTCTATGGTGGGATAGTTGAAGTCACGAAGGATTAGGGTGTTGGGGGGGGTACCTTGATGGAGTCAGGTAGATCCAGGAAAGAAGAGTGGGTGCCCTGAGACATGGAGGGGGGTCTATAGTGGCAATAACTTGGATGGGTGTCTTGCCCAACTGTCAGTTGCACCTGGAGTAGTTCCAGTGCTTCATGCTGGCAAACCATTCTGGAGGTGTGCCTGTCCGTAATGACGATTAACTCCACCACCCTTAGTCTTCCCGACCTCATTTTGGGTTTGGAATGTGTGGAATGAGGTATGCTGGTAAAGCAGGGGTGCTGCTGTTAATGTGATTTTTAGTAAGCCTTTATATTCTTTCACTTGAAATTTCTTTTAGGGAGTGGGAGGGACCAAATGGTATCAAGTGGTGATTGTGTTTGATGTAGACTGTAGCAGAGTTCCATATGAAAAAGTACCTGGAAAATTGTGGTCAGTAGTCCCAGTGCTTACTGGTATTGTCAGCATACAGTTTGCTGTCAGTATTGAAGATCCACTGTTGTATAACTTATAGCTGACTGCCTTGTTTGTAATTACATGTTGATCATGTTTAGATTATTTTGATGCACTTTTCATTATAACCTTTTTTTTGCAAATTTCAGAGCATCCAGATTATGATCCACAGACTGTAAGACCATGTTCTAGATATAGTCACGTGCAAGAAGTTCAAGAACGATTAAATTTTCTAAGGTAATCTTTTGTGAAAATGTAATTGTTGAACCTTGGACATTTTACTGTAAAACCACATGTTGAGAAATGCTGTGCATTAATTGTATTACTAAATTGATGCAGTTCACTTCAAATGTTGCATTCTTTTGTGCCCATTCAGTTCCTTTTACATCTACCTGCATACTTTGTGGCTCAGTCATGTGACCAGATCAGAGTTTTAGGACATTCCTGAAAATAGGCTATTGGTGCTCACCAGGTTACTGTAGCAGGCTTAATTTTATTGCATACTAAGGAACATGCCACATTCTAGTATAGTTGATCCTTTTCCCTGTGGTATTTCCTCCCTATAATAGCTTGTAGGATTACTTGAGTTTCGAGAAACCAACCCTTAAGTACATTTTCTGTTTGTCTCTCACTCTTTTTAAGTGTGTGCACTCTTAAGAAAAGATTTGTCTGTCTGCTTGGTATAAAGTTCATATTCCTTCTGTAGTTTTCACTGTTTACCACCTCCAACATCTGCATCCTGAGTCTGTTTTGATAAGCTCAGTTAAGTGCTGTAAGTCAGACTCGAGTGGTGAAACGAAATCCTTTCCAAAACAGTGGACACTGTAAATATTGATAATCCGTTAAATTGCAACACTTGACAAAGTATGTACTTTTGGGCCAGTGAAATATTGCTTTTGTCCTTGCATTGATGACATGAAGTGCAGGATGTTTAACTAGGTCTGTTAAGTGTAAACTGCGAGTCCTAGATTGAAGTGCAACTGCTATTGACACCTAATTAAGATTTTGGGTAATGCACAAATTTGCTACAACTATAACATTCATTTAACAAAAGCTTGCAGTTTTAGCTTTGTCAGGAATAAAATTTAAATTTGCCTTGGCATTCCTCTGAAACTGTGTCTTTAAAAGTCATAGGACTGTCCTTAAAATTTCAGAGCAGTGTGTTTGGAAGAGCATTGCAATGTCCCTCTGTCACTGTTGCAGTATTCATTACTATAGGGATTTCCTGCCTAGGACAGCCAACGTTTGGTCAGTATGCCATACGTCACACACGTGTTCCTCGCACAGAACATAGGGCATAAAAGTGATGTGTGAATGCAGCTACCCGGAACAACTTTGCTGCCAGTTTGAATGACATTATCGCTCGTTGGTCCAAACATCTTGATCTTGTTGCTGTCTAAATACCTAGCCGTTAGATAAGTGCCCCATTGGGATTTTGTTTGCCTTTATTTGGTATTGTATTTTATTCTGCGTACCTAGAGCTCATGTCATCCAAGAATGGAAAAAGTCAGTGTGGAAGGCAGATTCCCCATAAGGATCATCATGGACGGCCTTTTTTTGGTGCTTTCCACGACATTACCTCTTGTAGCATTTGCAAAGCATTTATGCCCAAGACACTCAGAAGTCATTTGTCTTCCCTGGCATTTATCTTTAAAACCAACTGCTTAAACAGTTAGTGAAAGGTAGCATGACAGAACCCATTAACCCTGAGATTTTACCACTAGGTGAAAAGATGTCCAAGAAGTCTCTGCTGGATTTTTTTAGATGTCCATCCTCCACCAGATGTCCATCTAGAAGTGGGTAATAGCTCTGTAGGCCATCTGACATCCACATTGGATTCCTGTGCCACAACACAGTCTGAGGCCGGTGTGGATCCCTTTTTTGGCATGCCTTCTGAGGCATTGCAGCAGTCTGCTCCAGACATTGAGGGGGAACCATGGTTGGTTATCTCTGAGGGTCCTAGAGAGATTCTGCAGATATTGTTCAGGGAAGGAGGATCCAGGTGCTCTTACTGAATCTCAAGGCTCAATACCTCCGATATTTATAAGGGCTGATGTCCATTCCAAGAAAAGGCAAAAGATGAAGCATATTAGTGTGTCCTAAGGATGCTCAAAGGGAATGGCAAGAGTTTACTTTGCTTGTTTTCTGGCTTGATGACACTGAAACCTCCTTCTTTGACTTCTACCCTTCTAAACGGCCTTGGGAACTGTGTTCCTTGGATGAGGATTAAGAATCTGAGGGGGTCCTTGTCCTATTCTCACAGATGGCTTCCCCTTTGGCTTATAGTTCTGATGAGTCTTAGCTATGA
>NC_056735.1:361332105-361347105 GCF_019279795.1 Protopterus annectens
ACCCAAAGTATGTTCAGAATCTAACTTATAGATTTGCCAGTTTTCTTTCCCAACTATGTCAATAAGGCAGAATCTATGCTACATCAACTTAGATGTACGTAGACAATTACGTTTCTACTTGCGTAGAATGAAGGACTTTAAAAAGACTGACCAATTGTATGCGTTCTCCTCAGACTACAAAAAAGGTGCTTCAGTTACTAAGGTCATACTTTCCAGATGGATATCAGATTGTATTACATTTACCTGCAAATCTCAGAACAAAGAACTTCCCAACAAAGTAAAAGGTCATTCTACAAGAGGTGTAGCTACCTCTTCCACCTTTTAGATGAAACTGCCAGTTGATACCATTTGTGTTGTAGCAACATGGGCAAGGCCTCATACCTTTGACTCATTAAAAGTTGATGTGGCCTCCAGGGACAGGGCCTCTTTTAGGTCCACTGTTTTGAAGAATATTCTCCCTTGAGCCACCCAAGAAAGATGGTGGTAGAGATGCTGTCCCAACCAGTACAGAATGAAGGCGAGCTAGGACAACATCACATAAAGAAGTTATGTACTCACCATGATGGTCCATGTGTGTTGTCCATCTCTCCTTCATTCTTGCATCCCACCCTCCTTCCCCCAGCCATTAGCTCCTGGAGGACCGAGTGGATTCATTTGGTGACTAATGTTCTCTGACCCTCTTCATATCTTTTAAAGTAGTACTTTTTTTATATTTTTCTGTTATACCAGCAAACAAGATCTGGGAAGTTTCCTAGAGCATCATGTGATAGGGTATCAGCCACGAGCTAGTGGAAGACCTCAAGCTTTTGTATAAGGCGGAGTCAGAACTGAGGATCAGTTCAGAATCTAACCAGTACCTAATGAAGACGCAATGGACAACACGCATGGAACCAATGTTCTTTGTGTTTCACTGTTGTAGTCATCACATTTGGTTTATTTGCCTGCAGTAGCCCTCAGTCGGCCTGATTATCAAAGTCATGGGTCCTGTGTAGGTTGCTGTCTCATCTTCCATGATGTCAGGTAGTCGGGTATAAAGCATGCAGCCGATGCCATTACATCGGTCTTTCTTGCCATGCGGTGCCCGAAGTAGAAGCAGTTTGCAAGTGCCGGTCGGCCGACTCCTGAAATTTTTGTTTTCGAGTTTCGGAACCGAAGTCTTCAACTAAAGCCAAGTACCCCGTTGGGGAAACTTTTTCTTGCTCTAAACCGATGTCGGTAAAAGTCAATAATTGTATTTCTTGTGGAAAGCAAATACCTCAAAGATTTTCATTCGTACTGTATTCCTTGCCTAGGCCCTGACCATGACGTACCTCGCTGTTAGTTTTGTGCCTTATTTAAGCCACAAACTATTCGTTGTCAATATATTTACACTTCTAAATATTTTGGTACTCTGTTCAATTATCTGAATATGTCTTTGGTAAGTCAACCGACTACCAACATTCCGAAAAAACGCAAAGATAAAGATAGAGACAGGCCGCCTAGGTCCAAAGCTGCCGACAACGCTTCTCCTAAGCCAGTCACCATTTTGCCGGTACTCATGCACTTTTGCAGCCCCTGATGCCCACTATTTCAGATTCACAGGCCTCTGCTGAGACCCATTCAGAGTATGCTGCGAGATGCTTCAACTTTGGAACCTGCGGATGTCTGTACCTTGGATGGGTCCGGAGCCGCTGTGCACGCACCGGCTTCTGAGGGTGTATTCAGGCCTACTGACTTGCATATTAAACAGACGCCATTTCTTCTTCAAGGCCTAAAACTCGAACCATGCTTAGAAAACCGATGCCCAGACCGCATTGTCAGGCCTCTATGCCTAAAAAACAAATAAGAATGACTGAAGACTTAATTACTCTAATCAGGGGAAGCCAACCTTCCCCATCTAAGAGGCCTAGGACTGAATATGCTTAAATTTCAGAATCCTGGTCAGAAGTATGTTTCCTCTGATGACCAGGATTTAGCCTTATCTACCTATGAGGATTCTGATGCAGAGGACTCCAGTCCCTCTGCTTCCCCCAGAGGATTTATCTTTTGATGAAACCCTGCATACTCTTAGCACTTTCGCTGGGAAAGCCAGGATTACTCTGATTCTAAAAAGAGGCTTAGGGATTTTACTCCTGCTCCAACACAGGCCTTTAGCTGTCTCTCCTGTACTAGACATTGTTGTTGATGCCTTTTCGGAATCTAGTTTGGCCCCCTGACTCTCTACCTCCTGCTCCCAGAAAACCTGATAGATATTACAGGGTTTCTGACTCTCAAGTTTCTTTTTAAAAATCCTACTGCGGATCCTGATACCATTTCACAGGGACCCAAGGGCATTAAAGCTACTACTGCCAAAAATCCTCCCCCCTCTGATAGAGACTTCAGGGCGCTGGATAGATGGGGTAAGAAAGTAATATGCTTCTGCAACTTTGGCCATTAGGGCCTTAAACTGCCAATTTAATATGTTAAAATATCAGCAATATATTATTGGATTGCTTAAACAGAAAATTATGTTGATTCCTGACTGCTGAAAATAAGGATTTAAAGGATTTAATGCGTTCTGCTGAACAGGTTGGAAAGTATACTTTGCAATGTGGTTTTGATTCACTAGAGGCATCTTGCAGGGCTGCTGTCACTGGGTCTGTACTTAGAAGGCATGCTTGGCTTAAGAAGCAATCTTTGCCAGATCATGTTAGTGAAATTGCTGGATGCTCCCTTAAATGAAGACCACCTGTTTGGCAACAAAGCAGAAGTTTTTAAAAAGATGGAGGAAAAAGCTAAATCTATGCAAACTGTTAAAGATTTCCTACAAGTACAGCCTCCAAGATTTGGTATAGGGATGCCACCTTTTAACGAGGCCAAAGTGGGACATGGGGGTGTGGCCAATAGGGCAGGGGGGGTGACCAGTGACACTGGCCACACCCCCACCACGACATCACCAGAGGTGTTAAAGGAGATCCAGTATTACAGTTATGGATACAACAATGTGACATTACTATTACTGCAAAAAATGCATTACTGAGCTGTAACAGTAAGACTTTAATGAGTAAAAACCCTTGCTACTCATTAAACAGACACTTGTTTAAAAAGTAAAAAAATTCATAAACCAACCAGGACTATTCAGAAAGAAAACTTAAAAAAAATCTGCGTACCCACATACAAGCCACGTATAAAATTAAGACTTTTTCATTGTCATTTAAAGCTAAAGCAAAGAAAAAAACATAAAACTACATACTGCAAACTAGCAAATTAACGCTAAAGCAATGAAAAACACAAAATTGCAAACTGCACCCTAGTGTTGTATACTGCACACTAGTACACTAAATCACTTTTTTTTTTTTTTTTTTTTTTTAAAGTGTGTATTGAATTTGATTTTATGGCTTGAAGAAGGGCCCGATTTGAAACCATATTTGAGTAAAAGTTACAACTTTTCATCCGGTAATTTACAGTCATCATTAGTTTGGCTTTTAACAAGTCCACACTACATCGGTTTCGCACATCTGTCCATTTATCTTTCACCGAAGAAAAAACTCTTTCTGCAAATGCGTTTGAGGTTGGTATAGATAAAACCTTAGCAATTACCAGATAGTGTAGTCAGTTCAGGCCCTCCTTTGAAAAGCTTCAGCCACTTCTCTCCTTGGGTCAATCTTGTATTACATAACTGTTCGAGAAAGGTCATAATTGCCAAGTAGTCCCTAAAAAGATAGTCTTCATCTACATCCTGCAGACTCAGGGCAGTGGTCACATTAAGTAAGTCACTGAAAGCATAGGGCTCATTTAGAGATAATTTAGACAGTGTAAACAAGTAGTTTCAGTATAATCAAACCTCTGTTCCAGGTATTTCACTGCTGTCTCCAAGAACACAGTGAAGTCTCTCTTCAGTTTGTTAGCAGAAGTACTATCCAATGTGCTCATAAGTGCCCTAGGTTTCCCTCCAAAGAAAGCACCATAAGCTCTTGCCTGCAGTTTTTGCTTCAGAGAGACCATTACGCAAAAAGTTTCCATGGCAGTAAGTGCTGTTTTTTCTAATGTACTTGTATGTTCATTAAAATCAACAAGAACAACACAAAGAAAGTGCAAATAGTACTGGGGCAGCATAGGCAATTAATTCTCACCATGCTCATTAGCTGAAATGTACTGCCATATCTGCCGGGGGGGGGGGGTCTCCTCTACTCCCTGGGAGAGGAAATAGGACTGGAACACTGGGAGATTTTTAACTACTCTTTCAGTGGCTGGGAGTAGTGACAGCCATCTTGTTGGCACATGTCTTAACAGACACTCAAATTCCATGCCACAAAACTCTCTTTCAAGTCTCTGGTCCTTGTGGCAGAACCTGAGAAGTGGCTGAAAAGTTTCATTACAAATGCTTCCACGTTTTACAGTAGTTGTGCTGCAGCTTTTTTGGCTGCATTGTGAATGATGTGGGCAACACAGCCTTCTGGAGTGATGGGCACTTTTCTTTTAACCTGGTATACACACCAGATTTTTTCCCATAGTTCACACTGGCATTATCAGCCCCATAAGCTGAAATGTTGTTCCATGGCAAGGAGTACCTTTCCATAATGCTGGAAATTTGCTGTGAAATGGCCTGTGCAGATTCATCAGGGTCTTCAGAGAAGTCCAAAAGGCCATTCACCACCCCTATTTTAGATAAATACCTCACGACAAGTGGAAATAATTTTATGTTCCCCTTGGAAGCATCTAATGAAATTGCAAATGAAGTGCCTGGTTTTTGAAGGTCATGCAGGAGGCATTCCAATGAGTGCGGTCCCAAAACATTTTCGACTATGGCTTCAACCTTGGTTCTTCCACAAGATAGTTTCTTTGCAGCGTCCGAGTCACTGTACAACTGGCTGCACAGTTCAAGCTGTTATAGGAAATATTGTGCTTAACAGCATGTAACACCTCAGAGGCTTCTGCTGCAATGATCCTAAGTTCTGGTCATTCAAGCTTTGCGTTCCTTGCCCACTTTGTCATCAGGTGACTGGATTTAGCTTGATGAATAGCACTCTTATGTTCAGTTGCTTCATGTCATGTGACATCGTTTCTTCCACCGTGGGTCTCTAGAAAGTCTCTTGCAGTACCTGCAGAAAGCTTTGACATCACTGCATCTCTCGATCCAGTCGAATTCTGTTCTCCAAACATCCTGCCACTTGCACATTCTCTTGCTGCTGGTTGACTGATGAAGCTGCTGCTCTCCATGCTGGAATCTGTACATCTGAAGTAGGTACTTCATTTGTCAGCAAACTTTGGGTATCTGATCCGATCTCGGATCCAAGCCTGCAACTTGTTTCACAGCTATCCGATCCGAGCTCCTAGCATCTCCCCTTACCCATACTCCCCTGCCAACCCTGACTGACCTCAGATCTAGTTTGCTGCGCTTAATGAAAGCAGCTAGATTTAGAGCTCCTAGTCTATGCAGATAAGTTTTCAACTTATTATACTACTTGTATTTTTTTATTAAAAGGTTGAGTGTGTTAGGTTTCCTCTTATTTTAATCTTAGAATCTTGTATTTTTTTAGTGTAAATTCCTCCCCTCCCCTCGCTGGTGCATAGCGTTTGTGTGGGTCGGTGTGTGTTTGGGGCCTTGTGTGAGTGAGTTTGTTTTTTTGTAGTATAATGTCAGAGGCCTCAAAACCAATCTTCTCTAAATGCACCAAGTGTGGCCATAAGCTTTCACCGACGGATGGCCACACTTGGTGTGTTCGGTGCCTTGGGGTTGAACACATCTCCTCAGAGTGTGCTATCTGCGCGGCGTTCAACCCCAGGGCACTGAAAGAGCAGGGGTCGAAGCTGATCCTGGCTGGACTTTTGCCCCCGGATTCGGCTTCGGCCTCCGGTGCTCCCGTGGCCTCACCCAAGTCCTCGGTGGCGGCCACTCCTGCCTCTCTCCCCCGGCCGGGACTCAAACTCCCGCTATGGCGCCGGAGGAGAGGGAGGCCAGGAGAGAGAGAGGGAGAAGCACCACAAGTGGCGGGCCGAGGCCTCCGGTTCGGCCCCCATGGCTAAGCGGGCTTCTCCCTCCATGGCTTCCAAGTCTCCTCCTCCTCGGCTCCGGTCCCCATGCTTCTCACCGGGACCCGAGGAGGAGACCACCCGATCTCTGTCAAGGTCATCGAGGCGGCACTCCCGGCCCTCCTCGGTGGCCTCGTTGAGATCCACTTATAGCCTGTCGGATGCAGACATGGACCGGATGATGCGAAGGTTCATCCAGGCCCAGCTGCAGATGGGAGTGCTCCTACCCCCCCCCTTTGGGGGGGGGGGGGGAGCTCAACACCTTTTTTTGCCCTGATAGCTCCTTCTCTGACCCACTTCCCGGGTTCGGAGCGCCCAGAGCTGGGCAGCGCTGGAGCCGGGGGTGGGTCGGCACCGACAGTACTTGGTACTTCGGCTCCGACCTTTCCCTAGAGTTTGTCAGGTCCGTCCTTGTCGGATGCGAGCTGTCGGAGCTGTGGGCTGAGCTTCGGAACTGAGGGATTCAGTGTGCCTTCGGCTCCGTCCAGGTCGGAGCACACGTGTCTTTCGGATCCGATGGTCTCTGCTCCGGTTCCGATCCTCCATTGGATCCGAGTGGGAGTCTGCTCTCGGATCCGAGAGAGAGCGACACACACACTGCCTTCGATGCGGTGGAGAGTGCTCTGTTGAGTGCATCCGTACCCCTGGCCCTTGCCTCGGCCCGAATGCTGCACTCCCTCTCAGCTGGGTCTGGCTTCCATCACCTGGCCACAGGGACAGCCTGCTTCGATGTCTCAGGTCGTTCCTTTGGAACAAGATGTTGCTGGTGAGACTTCCTCGGACAGCCCCCCCAAGGATGTTCCTCATAAGTGGAAGTGTAAGAGGAGGCATGTGGACTCCCTCGAGTCCTTAACAGAAGACATGGACTTGGATGAAGGGGAAGGCTCCCCGAGGTCACCCCCCGAGGATGTCTCCTTCGGAGACATCATGGAAATGCTGGGTGGGTGGTCTGCCTCCAAGGCTTCCTCCGACGAGTCCGTGTTCCTGGAGGTGTTCGAAGCAGGCCCATCTACCTCTTGGGTGTCCCCTCCGCCCGACTCCCTGGTGGACCTTATTACCACCAGGGCATGGAAGGAGCCGGACACTGGAGCCAGTTCCCAAACGCCCCGATAGGATTCTGAGCCCCCCTTCAGAGAGGTCCCACTGGAGCAAGGGTCCCCCCGTAGATGCCATGTTGGTGGCGGCAGCCACTAAGAGAGAGTTAGCTCAGGAGAGCCCCTCGGTCCATCCACCGAGCAGAGAGTCCCGCTTGATGGATTGCCTAGGGAAGCGGGTGTTTAATTCAGCGACCTACTCAGTAAGGTCCCTGAACTACATGGCACACATTATTAGGATACAGCGAGACCTTATCAAAGAGTACGCTGCTTCCCCCCCGGAGTCCATGTCGGCGGAGGACAAACAGTTGTACTCCACTCGCATGGCCACTCTAAGATCTACAACGAATACCTCTATGTGGCTTTTGTCCCATGCCACAGAGGGAGCCGCTAGAGCCAGCAGAACAGGCCTAATCATGAGACGCCAGGCCTGGCTCAGACATTGTGACTTTGCGGAACCCTTCAAGGGGTCATTTGCGAATGCCCCTTTTGATGGTTCTGCCTTATTTGGCAAGACAGTTCACGAGACTTTAGTCCAGAGCGAAAAGGACGGGAAGACGTTGTTTGCCATCGGAGTTTGCATCTCTGCTCCCCAGAGGTACTTCTCCAAGAACCAAAAGGGACAGAAGAAGATGTGGTTCCAGAAATCGCAGCATTCCCAGCCTGCTCTGGACAACCAGTCCTTCCATGGCAGAGGATGACAGGGAGGACACCGCCCTAGAGGCAGAGAGGGCCCGAAGAATTTTGGGTCCAGAGAAACCTTCTCTGATCGGCCCACGCAGCAACCCTGAGGGGTTGCCCGACTGCTCCACTCTGGAGGCAGTCGGGGGGGGGGGGGGTGTTTCTCGAGGCACAATGCATCTTGGGAGTCCATCACATCAGATCGCTGGATGCTTCGTATCATATCCAGAGGTTACCAAATTCCCCTGTATCATGTTCCCAAACTCAGAAACCTCCCCGATGGTACCACCCGATCAGAGGGAGGTAGCAGACCAGCGCGGATTAGGTTTGTACTCCAGGTTCTTTCTGGTGCCATAAAAGACGGGGGACTTGAGGCCAATTCTCGACCTCACCCTTTTGAACCTGTCAGTAACCAAACAAAAATTCCAGATGGTCACTCTTCAATCCATCCTCCCCCTATTCTGGGAGAATGACTGGATGTGCTCAGTAGACATCAAGGATGCGTACTACCACATTCTGATGGACAGACAATCCAGGAGGTTCCTCCGCTTCCGGCTGGGAGCCAGTCACTACCAGTTCAGGGTCCTTCCCTTTGGCCTCACCACAGCCCCCAGGGTGTTTACCAAAGTATTAGCAGTGATAGCGGCCCACCTGAGACTCCAGGGAATGCAGGTTTTTCCATACCTGGACAACTGGCTCCTGACCGCCCTGACAAGGCATCTACTTTGCTCAGCCAGGGACTACTTCCTCCGGCTTGCTCCCCAGCTGGGCATCACCATCAACAGGGACAAATCTTCTCTTGCTCCGACTCAAGTGATAGAGTTTATAGGGGCCAAGTTGGATACAAGAAACCTTCTAGCATTCTTGACTGCGGAACGACTACAAAACCTGAGGCTTCATGTGCAGGCCATCCTCCAGTTAGAAGCCCCATCGGCGGAGTTGGTCCTGAGGGCTCTAGGCTCCATGGCGGTGGCAATCACTCTTTTGCCATTGGCTCGTCTAAATATGGGTGTCCTGCAATGGACCCTTCAAGTCCAGTGGTCCTTTCTACATTACCCCCTAAGCCATCCTATTCCCCTCAGCAGGGCTTGCAGGAGGGCTCTCGTATGGTGGCTCCAATCTCCGGACCTCCATACGGGACGTCCCTTCACCACTCTTCCCCTCGCCACGGTGACCACGGACGCCTCTCGCCTTGGGTGGGGGGGGGCATTGCTCAGGCAGGACGGTCCAAGGCACTTGGAACGACACAGAGACCTCTTTGCATATCAATGTCTTGGAGATGAGGGCGGTGCTATTAACGTTGCAAGCACTTCAGAACCTTCTTCCTGTACGAACTATTGCGATCCAGACGGACAACATGTCAGTTGTCTGGTACATCAACAAACAGGGGGGAACCAGGTCCTATCCTATCTGTCGAGAGGCCATGAGAGTGTGGGAATGGGCGACCTCCACCAACCGCTTTCTTATTGCGATGCACATTCCGGGACTGACCAATATTCTGGCGGACAGGCTCAGCCGCACCATCCTTTCCCCTTATGAGTGGTCTCTCAATCCCCAGGTAGCGAAGCGGATTTTTGCCGAATGGGGGCAACCCTGTTGCGATCTCTTTGCTTCTCCCTCAAATACGAAATGCAACAGTTACTTCGCTCTAAATTCCCCCTTCAGGGAATCCCCAAGAGACTCTGGTGCATGCTTGGCCTTCCGGTCTACTTTATACTTACCCACCTCTACCTCTGATGCTGAAATTCATACAGAAAGCCAGTCGGTTGGGGAGCAGAATGATCCTCATTGCCCCATTCTGGCCTTGTCAAGCTTGCTTCCCTTACCTGTGGTCTCACCTGGTAAATCCTCCTTGGATTCTGGATCCCCTACCGGATCTAATATCTCATCCCCTAAATCTCCCGATCCCGAATCTGGACAACCTCAAGTTGACAGCTTGGCTGCTCCAGTTTCACTCCTAGTCAGGACTCCCGGAATCTCTTCCCCAGTTAAAGCCATCCTAGTAGCAGCACACAAACCTTCCACTAGAAAGGTCTATCGCAGTAAGTGGAAGCGTTTCTCCATCTGGGCGGAGAATCGTCACTTAGATCCCTTCACAGCGCCGTTACCGACTCTGTTGGATTTCCTTACAGGTCTGTTTCATCAGGGGGCTAGCTGCTGTATGGTCAAGGTTCAACTGCCAGCTATCTTTCATTACCATGTGGGACATGAGTCAGGTCCCTTGATTATGGCTAAATTGTGTAAAACCTTTCTAAAGGGTACCTTCCTGCTCAGACCTCCTGTCAAGGAAGTTATACCCCCTTGGGATTTATTACTAGTCCTACGGGCATTAACAGCTCCCCCTTTTGAACCTGCTGTTCGGTTGATCTTGAGTACCTATCTTGGAAAACTGCGTTCCTTGTCACTATTACTTCAGCGAAAAGAGTTTGAGCTTCAGGCCCTTAGTGTAATACCCCCGTACTTGGCCTTTCACCAGGATAGAGTGTACCTCAGGACCAACCCCTCGTTTCTTCCCAAGGTGGCTTCAGAGGCCAATATCAATTAATCCATTAACCTGCCAGACTTCTTTCCTAAGTATCAGAACAAAGGAGAATACAAACTGCATTCGTTAGATGTGCATAGACAACTGCGCTTTTACATTCACAGGACTGCTGGTCAGACAATCGACCAGTTGTTCATCTCCTTTGCCAAATTTAACTTGGGTAAACTTGTCTCTAAGGTCACTATCACGATGGATCTCAGTGTATTCTATCGGCCTATGAAAGTTCTGGGAGGCCCGCACCTCAGGGAGTTCGTGCACACTCTACTCGCTCTATATCTACCTCCACTGCCTTTAGGTCTAGAGTGTCTTGAGATGATATTTGCTCCGCAGCCACTTGGGCCTCATCTCATACCTTTATCAACCATTATAAGCTGGACGTAATCTCCAGAGGGAGAGCATCTTTTGGCTCCGCAGTGCTCCGGAATATCCTTCCGTGATGGCCGCCCAAGATCCAGGTAGCTGGGGACTCTGTCCCAAAGGTTGCTGACAAATGAAGTACCTACTTCAGATTAAGAAGTTATGTACTCACCATAACGTTCCATCTGAGTAGGAAACTTCATTTGTCTGCAACCGTCCCCCCCTCTCCTTCCCCGTGACCTTCAGAAGTTTTAGTCCCTGGATGTTCTTCTAGTCCCCTTTGGGACGTATTTAACCTTTTTAGCTGCTTGTATGAGGGCAAACTTAATCTGAGGTCAGTCAGGGTTGGCAGGGGATTATGGGTAAGGGGAGGAGCTAGGAGCTCGGATCTGATAGCTGTGAAACAAGTTGCCGGCTCGGATCCGATACCCAAAGGTTGCAGACAAATGAAGTTTCCTACTCAGATGGAACGTTATGGTGAGTACATAACTTCTTATTACCTGATATGCAACATATTTAACCAAACTCTGTTAGTAGGGTGCAGTAACATACTGGTGCACAGCACAAATGAACTAGCTCAAAAAACATTGGCACGCAAAAGAACTGGCTCAAAAAACATTGGCACGCAAAAGAACTGGCTCAAAAAACATTGGCACGCAAAAGAACTGGCTCGAAAAACATTGGCACGCAAAAGAACTTGCTCGAAAAACATTGGCACACAAGAACTGGCTCAAAACATTGGCATGCGAAAGAACTGGCTTGAAAAATATTGGCATGGGAGAGAACTGGCTTGAAAAACATTGACATGCGAAAGAACTGGCTTGAAAAAAGTGGCATGCGAAAACAATGGCTTGAAAAACGGTGGCACTCAAAATGGCTTGAAAAACAGTGGCACTCAAAAGAACTGTCTCGAAAAACAGGGTCTGTATTGCAAGCTCGAAAAACCTAGTAAGCGAATACAAAAACGCCGACACATTCCGCGAATACACTGAATGCCCTAAACTGCGAAATTCAAAACCTCGGACAGTCATACTTGTCCCACCCCACCGCCCGCTACATACTACCTACCCAAACAAACTAAACAAACACATAAATACACCAACCAAAACCCTACTTCTAACCCTAAACTAAACCATACTTCTAACCCTACATTACATCTTGCATTTACCACCATCTATGCACTTAGTTAACCCACACCCTAACCCTAAGGTCCGTAACTATCGCACACTTAACTTACAGAGCTATACCGCGGAAAGGCCAACCATGACGATTTGACGTTTCAGATTTCGTGCTTCAGGACTATCGTTGTTTACGTGGTTCGATGGAAACGTGTCATTGTTTTTGTATTCAGGTAAGTGCATCTTCGAGGATATAATAGGGAACCCGAAAAACATTGGCATGTGAAAGAACTGAGGAATGGAGCATTAGAGTTAACATTACAAACAGTTTGAAAAAGGTCAAATAGTAAATGAGGTAATGTAGGGGGCATTTTGGCCATTGAAAACTAAAATTAACACAGCTCGTAGAAAATGAAATTAATTAGTTTTACCACTGAACATGCCCCCCACCTCACCCCACCCCTCAAGAAAAAGTTAACCACATTCACTGAACCAGAAAACATTAAAATGAATGAGAATACACAGTGGATACCATAGAACTGATTTAACGTTTGACCACAGCAGTTAAAAGAAATGTATGGCACTAATTTACATAGCGCAATGATCTATTAATGAACATGCCCAACAGCAGCACTGGTCGTAGTCAGATTGTAATGAAAACAGTACATTGTAAGTTTATTGAAGACATCACTAAAACACAAAATACAAACTTTGATGCTTATAAAAGCAAACTACCCTGTAATGACGACATGGTTTAGCACAATCTCAAATATACTGCATTAACTTCTGAGCATGCATCCACAAAAAAAGAAATAAACAGGAAAAAAGTCCGTAAACATTTTACCTTTTAAAAATACTTCTTGCAAGAGAAGTAAAATAAACTACAATGTACAGCAGACTCCTTGGGCTCCTTTTACCTCAAAACATAGCAATTAAAAGTAATTTACCCAGCACAGCGATGCAGTAAACAGGCCCAAGTAAAAGCAGCACATCCATATTCACATTACAAGCAAAACAGGACATTTTATCCTTATTAAAAATGCCAAAAAAAATTAAATGCACACATTTACAAGTATAAATGAAAACCATCTTGAAACCGCTTCGGCAAGTTGGCAACATGTAGTAACCTACTAGAATAATAAATGCACTACATTAACTGTTAACATTCCCCCTCAAAAGGTAGACTTCTACCACATACACATTGACTTGCAAGAGCTAACAGGAAAAATTACCCAAACAGTATATCCTGACTTCCTGAAAACGGCATTAAATTGCACACACTTCCACACAAAAAGTGCAAACTATGCTCAAACATTTTCTATCTGCAAACAGAAAATACCCAGAAAAAGCAACGACAATAGAAATACATCACACTAAATTTATATTGCACTGCCCCCCCCCCCCCCCCCAGAAATAAACAAAATTTCTATACACACAGTTCAGCCTTGTAAAAGTGATGCTTCCAAATCATACCCCCAAGAACAATAACAATTACATATACATACAGGTTTTATAACTTTAAAACCTGCTACTCAAAAATCTCAAAATAACCACTGCACAGATTTAAATATTGCATACTACACCCCCATCTACCTCTAAACATTAAAAACTTAAAGCACAATATTCCCATTTTAAATAACTAAAGCCACAAAATACTATGTTATGTACTTACCACTATCACAGTTTTTGCTGGGCTAGCTTTCTTCCTTCCTGCTGGAATGGCTAGTTGGATGACTGGCTCTGTCTGCTCAAGTGGCTGGCAGGCTCCCTTGCAGGCTGGCTATTTTGCTGGCTAGGGTTAGAAATTTCAGACCTTCAGTATTTACTTTGCAGCTGTAGAGCACTAAGACAAAACTGCTCTACAGCTGCGACCTTTATTGGGATCTTCTAGGTGAATCCCTGCCCTCTCCAATCCCTGCAGCCAATAGCTGCTTGAATTACACCACCTGGACCTAGCAGGGAATGCAGGTCTGGGTTGGTGACTTAGCTGCATTGCCGTGGAAAAACGAAGTATTTTCGGCTTTTCCACGGCAATGGCAATTCAAAAGCGCGAAAAGGGGAAAACGGGACTTAAGTCCCACTGTCTGTGAACGCGGGAAATGGGATGAGAAGGCTCAACCCATGAGTGTCCCGCTGACGGCGGGATGGGTGGCAACCGTAATTTAGTAGGCATTGGCCCTCTAAGAATTGGTCTTTTCCTGCCTCTCCCAAGCCTTCTCAGTCCAAACTCAGAACCAGCACAACACCCAGGTTTCAATTCCAGGGTATGCACAGGACTAAGCAGTGGGGGGCTCCCACTTCCAAATCAGGGAGTAGTAAGACTCCCACCTATGGTAAACTGTCTCAATGACTTAACTTTAAAACTTCCAAGCCCTTCGCAATTGACTGCTCCTTTAGGGGGAAAGATTTCTCTGCAAGCAAAAAAACTGGGAACTCATTACCCAGGACAATTGGGTTTTAAATATAGTTTCCCAAGGATACAGATTTCACTTCCACACGTTACCAACCCCAAATGGTTGGCCAGATCTACCCCCAAATCAGTGGGCAGCGGCTCAAAAGCAAGTACTCTCTCTCAAGCATAAAGGCTATTCAAACTGTACCAGAAGAGGAAAAAGGGACAAAGTTTCTACTCGAGACTTTTCCTGGTACCCAGTAAAGACAACTCATGGCATCCTGTCTTGGGCCTTTCTATCTTAAACAGCTTTTTGGTGATTCCAAAATTCAAGATGCTAACTCTTCAGTTACTTCCTATGCTAAGCAAAGATGCCTGGTTGGCAACACTGGATTTAAAGGAAGCCTACCTGCACATCCCAATCAGGGAATCTTGCAAAAGATGCCTACTCTTCAAAGCAGCATACATGCACTATCAGTTCTCTGCACTGCCCTTTGGCTCATCTACTGCGCCCAGGGTATTCACAAAGTGCCTAGCTCCAGTCATTGCTTTTTGCAGGCAAAGAAATATTCAAATATACCCATACCTGGACGATTGTCTAATTCAGGCAGAAAGCCAGGACATACTTTTGAATCATCTGGCATGTGTACAAAAGGTGCTAACTCTTCTGGGGTACACCATAAACGAAAAGAAATCGCATCTGGTGCCCTGTCAAATTATATTCCTGGGAGCAAGCTTGAACACAACTTCCCAGATGGCTTTCCTCACGCCAGAGAAACATTAATTTGACAACTTGCTTCAAACTAATGGCCACAATAACCCTGC
>NC_056735.1:361352105-361394605 GCF_019279795.1 Protopterus annectens
TTCCAGCTGGAGTTTCTTTGGGCTCTGCGGTTCATGGCTTTTTCTATTTGAATGATCTCTTTTGCCAGACTACATATGCGGAAGCTGCAGTGGTACTTCAGGTCTGTTTGGCTGCAGTATTGCTATCCTCTGGATTTCAGTGCAACTCTCCTTCCTTGTATAAAAAAGGAATTTGACTGGTGGATTCAACTGTTTGTTTGCTCTCAACCCATGCCTGCCTTTCCGCCTCTTGTCTCCTCTCAAGAACTGTTCGCTGATACCTCAGACACGGGATGGGAGGCTTCTTGTGGTCACCTTGAAAGTTCAGGGTCTCTGACCTCACCATCAGAAATTAGACCATATCAACATTAGAGATGAGAGCTCTGATTCTGGCCCATCAGGCTTTTCACGCCATGTTCTCTCCAGGCCCGTTGAAGGTGCGCACACAGTATTATTACAGTGATGTGGTATGTCAAGCAGGGATGCACAATATCATACTTCCTGTGCAGGATGGCTCTTCAGGCTTGAGAGGTAGCTCTAAGTTATGAGTCCATTCTTCAGGCAGTATACATTACTTCAGAACACAGTGTAGTGACAGACTGAACAGATCCAAAACACAGCATCACCAATGGATACTTCACATTGCCCATTAGTGGGGTATTCTTCAGGTAGATCTTTTTGCCTCCCCTCCAAACAATCAGCTCCCTCTCTTCTTTGAGCACCATGCCGTCTGGCTTGGAAAATGGATGCCCTTTTTTTTTCCTTGGAAGGGGAGGTTTCTTTAAGCTTTCCTTACTTTGTCTACTTCCAAGTGTCCTGCAGAAGATTCAGTTGGACTCCCCAAAAATCTTGCTAGTGACTCCCTTTTGGTCAACATAGTATTGGCTGATCCTCTTATTACATCTGGTCAGGGGCAGTCACCACAAGTAATCTCACTGGTTGGACCTCCTCACACAGGACAGGGGTCTCTCATCCATCCCCACTTTGCTCTTCAGCTGGCACTGTAGGTGACAAGGATTTGATCCCTTTCAGGCACCTCTTTCAGGCACCTCTCTTCTGAGTACGTGCTCAGGGTTTTACAGAAGAAAGGAGACCCTCAACCGGAAAGTCTTATGCTTAAATGGAAAATATTTTTTGTCTGGTGCCATGCTGGGTAACCAAGACCTTTATTCAGTGAGGGATCCCTTTGGTTATCTCCTATTTGTGCGAGTTTCTCCAGTCTTGCTTTGCGTTTTCTGTTAAGGCCTATTTGTCAGCTGTTTTTGCTTGCTTGCCCTTGAATCCTCCCTTGGCTTCTTGTTTTGAGGTAAAACAATTTCTTGAAGGCATTGTGTGTATTAGGCCTCCAAGGAAATATATTCTTCCTCCTTGGGACCTTAAATTTGTTTTTGGAAAAATTGGGACTGCAGGTTTGAGATTGCTTTCCCTATCAAGGATTGTTATTGGAATACAGCCAAGGAGAAATAAATGGGGGGGGGGTCCTAAATGAACGACCAGCATTGGTAGAGTCTTTAGTAAAATTTAGAACAGAAGTTGCCATTAAGCAAGGAATAATTAGTAGAGCATGTAAAATATTGGATGATAACTATAACAATCAAACAGAGGAGGTTACCATTGGGAAGAGAGATTGGATAAGCAATTCACAAAGACACAGTAAGAGGATATATGTATGTCTCCCAAATATTCAACAAAATCTAAAAGATTTGGGATTTTTGCTTGGATATGTTTAAATATTTGTATACCCTATGTAGATTGCAGAGAACTTTTCCTCTGGTGGACAGCAAATGTTGGAACTGTGATGAGGAAGAAAGCGGTTATTGGGAGCATATATTCTGGGAGTGTGGTGAGTTGGCATCCTTTAAGGATTCCCTGCAGAATGCACGGTCTGAGATGTTGGGTTGGCAGATTGGTCTGAAGAGGGAGATTTTTTTTTTAAGCTATGGTACAGAGTAAGAATTGCCTAGACATGGTAAGGCCTTGCTGTGTCCAGTAATGGTGGCTGATGAAAATTGTTACTAGAAAATAGAAATCTATATCTAAACCAACTGTACTAGAAATGGTTATCATAACCGATAAAACTGGAATTTAAATCTTTAGAAAAGGGTGGGCATAAACTGCATAGGAAACAATAGAATTTGTGGGAACAATACAGAGGCGTGACACTTCAATGAGCTATGTAATGTTTGAAAACGATTGAGTAGATTATAAGTGATGTGTAATGTTTGCAACTGGGAGTGTCTCATTATGGTTTGTGATGTAAAATGCTTCAACTAGGATTGTCGGTGTGGTTTGTTTTCATGTGTGTGAGTGTATGATTGCCTATGTTGTAAGTGATGGTTTAATAAAGATGCTTCTCTTGGGGGGGGGGATGCAGGAATTGAATAATTGATGTAATGTTGCTTAGATTATATGAGAGAGAGCAGTATATGTGAAGTATAGTGTTTGTAAACATGAATTTTTTTAATAAAGTTTGATTACTTTTATATAAATGTAAATTTCTGTCACAAGTGGTAATTCAATAAAGGTGTTTAAAAAAATTGTTTTGGAAAAATTGACTCGAGCTCCTTTTGAGCCTGCAGATACTGCTTCTTTAAAGCATTGTACCTAGATGACTGTCGTGTTGCCAGCCTTTACTTTTGCTTGGAGGGTTTCTGAGCTTAAGGTCCTTATAGCCATTCCTCTTTTCTTGTTTTTCACAGGGACAGGCTGTCACTTCGTACTAATCCTCCTTTTTTGCCCAAGGTAATTTAATAAGTTGTCCTTGAATCAGTCAGTAAAAATTATTTTTTATCTTCTCAGTCTGCTAGTTAGAGGGTCTTGCATACTTTGGATTTGCAGAGACCGCTCTGGTACTATTTTGATAAAACTAAGGCCATTCATAAGTCTGAGTAGCATTCTGTTTCTTTTCATTCCAGGACATTGGGTTTGGCTGTTTCTAAGCAAACCATGTTCCTGAATTTCTTTTTGTTGATTCATGGCAAATCTTTGTCACTTCAGTTGGAGCTCATTCCACTAGAGCTATTGCCACTTCTGGTGTTTTCTAAAAAAAAGTTTGACACCTCTTCCATATTTGAAGCTGCTACTTTGTCTGTAGTGCGTACCTTTAGTATTATAAGTTGAATATGGTTTCTCGGGCCAGAACTGGTTTTGCTAGAGCCATTTTGTATGGGTTGTTGAGGTGTCTTTTCAGCCTTCCCATCTCCCAGTCGTCTTGAACATTTTTACTCTCCACATATTAACGAATATTGCAACAGTGATATTGAAGGACATAGTACAACGTGCAAATCTTACCAGAGTAGTAGATGTCCCTTTCTTTAGTGTTACAGTATTCACTCCCTCCCTCCAAGCTTCTCTTGTTTTTGTTTTGGATTCCCGTCTGGCTTAAGGTCTCCCCTTCTTCATTTTCTTCTCCTGGATGTGTATGCTGTGGAGTCCTTTGTCCTATGGAGATTGTTTTGTAATGCGGCAGTTTATTTCTGGGTAACTGTGTCCATTCGTCACTTTTATGCCCGACATTGTGTGAGGGAGGATATGTGTGGCAATATGGCACACATAAAATCACAAGGCTTAGGTGTACTGGCCAAATGTCAAGCTGCCTTAGGTGGGAGATCCCTATAGTAACAAATACTGCAACAGCGAAGATGACATCTACTGTTATGGTAAGATTTTACATGCCTGTCCATAAATTTTATTTAAGGTGCTAGTATGTAGCTAATGGTAAGGAGTTCATAGTCATAAGTACTTACTAAATTGATTTATGAGGATCTTTATATGCTTAAAGGTACATTCCTATTAAAGTTTTTAGCCCATAAGTCCAAATAACCCATAGACATGCAGAGCATTTTTATGTTGCCCCTATCCATAAAGGACAAGGGTACTAAATCAAGGATAAATTTGTGATTACCTATTCATGCCTCCAAATTACATTTGAATAGTATATTAAAAAAAAGTATTCCAAAATAACTATATCCAGTAATGTCTTTTCCTCCAGCATGTTCCGTTTATGTTGCAAAAGAGATTCAGATCTCTTGAGCAGGTGTTTATGCCGGCATTGAATGTGCGAAAGTGCAGAACGTCTGATAGAATAAGGTCTCATGAGAGACCGTACATGAGGCAACAATCACCTCTTAGTAGCCTGTATGATTGTTGAGAAGGGCAAGGCTTTGAGACGGTTCCCATAAGTTTTATGATTCAGGCTCTTGATTTTATTCATAACAAAGTATTGTAAGCATTCAAGTTGCCAGATGTTTGGCGAGGTAGATCGGCCTGATGACTGCCGAATATAGTGAAATGATCACACCTCTGGACCTAGAAGCCATGCCTTTAGTAATAAGTTATGTAATAAAAAGGACTTACAATAATGGAAATGTGCTGATTGAAGGACATTTCATTGTCTACATAGGTTCCCAGGTCGTCCCTAACTACTGGATCAGTTTTCAGGGGTGTATTGTTAATATAAGTTTCAAGGAACATCTTGCTTTCTGAAGATTGCTGTTATACATTTCTTGACATTTAGTTTTAGTTCATGGTTTTGACACCAGTTATTGGCTTGGAAAGGGTGCTCTTGGAGGATCTTTGAGTCTGCTGGGGAGTTTATGATGGCACCAAGTTTTCAGTCATCTGCAAACTTGGTTAGCCATAAACCCGTAACAGTAGCTTTGACCTCTGAGATGTAAATGCCAAAGAGGAGTGAGTGAAGGACTAAAACCTGAGGTGCACTGCTATTGACAGGTCTTTCGGAACAGTCCACCCTAATTTCCTGGGTTCTATTTTGAACCAATTTCCTATCCAATTAATTACCCAGGGATTAACATTTAGCCTGGATAGTTCATCTGTGATACTGGTGTGTGGAATGGTGTTGAATGCCTTTGTGAGGTCTAGATGTGCATTGTGTACTGATTTTTCCTGGTTTATTGCGTCATTAACCTTCTCAAAGAAGTCTGCCAGTTTAAGGAAGTAGGATTTGTCCTTGACAAATCCAAACTGCCTTGGCTGGAGACTTTACAGAAATAGGGACACAAGTAACCTATATATTTTTTTCCAGAGCCTTTCAGATGAGGCTGGGCAGACTTAGGTTGGGTCTATAATTTCTTGGGTCTGTTGATAACCCCGTCTTTGTGCAGGGAGGTTAGCACTTGCTGTCCTCCATTTGTCTGGCATAAAGCCTGTTTGGAGGCTGACATTGAATAGCCTGTTTAGGAGGTCTGCAGGGTCCTGTTTTAGGCTGTCCAGTAAAGCAACCTGGTATATGGCCAATAGCAGCAGTGTTGCTCTTGGATAGTGCCCTAAGTAATTGTTCATGGGGAATTTGAGGGAGTGGTGAAGATACAGGTAAGAGAGCTGCGAATGTAAGAGGGGGTGGGGTGAAGTTGTTTATCCGCTACTAGATAGTTGTCTGGGTCAGACTTTGAGATCATTTAGTGTTCACTCTTTGCAGTACTGGGCATTGTTTCTTATATTTCTTGCATAGTTAAAGAAGGTTTTGTTATGATCCTTTGCCTGGGTGGCTATTTTTACAGTTTATTTGGCCTTGGTTGATTTAATTAGGGTTGGAGATCCCTTTTCAGTTTAGCAAGAACATTTTTGCATCTTGAGAGTTTTTCACCTGCAGTGAGTTTTTTCTTATGTTATAGAGCCTGTTTATCTGAGTGCCATCATAGGAGTTTATTTTTTAATTTGGCATTCTGTTTAATTTGTTGAGGTACAGATGGATCTATGCAACTTATTCACATGTGCATAGAATTTGGTGCTAAATGATTCTGCATAAGCAGTGGGGCCATGGATTTGGAAGGAGATGTTGAATTTAGCAGTTCATCACTTAGTTTCAATATGTTAGCCTTGGCATAACCCCTGAATATCGAGATACAGAAGAAGGTTTCTGGCTTCAGTCTTGAGGTGAATGTGAATGATAAGTTGTCCAATTTGACTAGGTAGAAAGAGAGTTTCAATTGATAAGAGAGCAGAGCTTCCCCATACTGGTGAGGACCACACCCAGGATTTTATCGCCTTTAACTAACTTGTCCATCATTATCAGTCAAGAAACCTGTGGGGGCATACATGTTAAAAGGATGTGTACTTCCCCCAGTTAATGGAGGGGTAGATGAATCCCCTAGAAGAAAGGTGTCTGGCTTAAGGACGCTGAATTAGCCAGGGGATATGGGCTGAGAAGAGGCATAGAGGGGAGGTCCTGTAGTTAGCCCTGATGTGATAAGAGGTCATGTTAATGGTAAGCTGGACATGGAAGAGTTCTACTTTAACTTGTCTAACTAGTCTAGAGGGGGTTTTTTTTAAATATAAATGCGGAGACACTGCCACCTTTAGTGCCTTCACCTAATGCAGTGGGTCTGAATGTGTGGTAGGCATTGAAACCCTATATTGATGGGATGATCCCAATAGTCTTGAATCTTGGCTCTGTGATGTGTGTATATTAGTATTTTCCAGGATAAGCAGTGCAAGTAGGGAGTGGAGTTTCTTAAGGCTCCTAGCTTTGATCAGCAGTACCTTTGTTTTCCAGCTTCTATTTTATGTTGAAATCCTTTGTGGACTGATTCCCTAAAAAAAAGTTACTTTGTTAGCAGACAAGGTATAGCCAGTATGTGATTGCCTTGGGGGACAAATGTAGGCTATCCCTGACGAAGCAGTTATGTCTGTCAATCCTCACTTCCAGGATGATGATATTATGGCCCCTCTTTGAATGACCCCAGAAGCTAAGACAATTGTTGAAGTGAAAACTCTTGTAATTTGGCATCATTCTTGGTGGTGCACAAGAGTAGGTTTGTACCTTGGGGGCACATTCTTAAAACTCCAGTATGTCCTTCTTATAGTCTAGGGAAGTAAATCATAAGTCATTTGCACCCACTTGTACTATGACAGTGTGATCTGTACTTTTGTAAGGACTTGTGTGCTAGTATGACGTGGTAAATCCTGGCCTCTGGTATGCAACTGACTATGACCCTTTCCTTGCACAGCCTGCTGAGTAGTGCGTCTCACAAGGGAGTCACCTATGCCTTGAATATTGAATTTTGGAAGGTTTTCTTTATGGGTTTGTGAATTGAGGCACTGAGTCTTTGATTGGGTCTATATTAGAACATTGAAGTTTCAAAACTTCGAATGTTCTAATATCGACCCCAATTCAGCGAACATACAGAGCAGCGAATTTTTTCTTAGGGAAAAAATTTGCTGTTACAAAGCACACACTCACAACACAAGCACACCAAACAAACAGCAATCCACACACATACACCTAAAATCTTATACCTAACCCTACACTAAACTATGCATACACCACTATCAACTTACTGTAACCCTAGCCCTAAGGTCCGTCACTATTGCACACTCGCCTCACCTGCGCCCTAACCCTAACTCACCTACCCCGCCCTAACCCTCACGTCCACACAATTGCACACATACCTAACCCACACCCTAACTAACCTAACTCGCGCTGAATCGCACACTTACCTGAACCCGACCCGTAACTTTCAACCACAGCACTGAAAATACCAAAGCTACAGCAATGGACAACCAAATTCTTTCCCTAAGAAAAAATTTGGTGTTTTGTAGCTTCAATATTTTCAGGTTTTGCTGAATAGGGGTCGATATTAGAACATTCGAAGTTTTTAAACTTCGATGTTCTGATATAGACCCCTTGGATTTATGCTGGAGGGGTGGATGCTGCCTATAGTGTGTGTTTGGTTGCTGTGGGTACTTGTTTGTTACATTTAGAAGGCCTTTGTGGTTGAAGGAGGTTACTTTTAAGAGCTTCACTGTTTGTGTAGACGTTTATTTAGTAAGGTATGTGCCCACAAGGAGTTTTGACTTTATGGAGAAAATTAGTAAGTCTAGGAGAGAAGCAAGGCTAAATCTGAAGACCAAGTCAAAGTACTATGCCCAAGTTATAGTATTTGAGAGTTATGTATCATCAAAACTTTTAGCAGCTTATAGTTTGCAAGAAATCAGAGTAAATCATTTAAATGAGCAGTTAGTTTGACCGGCCAGTGCATACCAGAACAGTTCAGCAGAAATGTACCAGGTTTCTTAGAGAGACTTATTCAGTAGCTTATAGCTTTATTTGCATGAGTAATTGTGTCTTTTGGCTTTTCCCGGTTAGGGGTCGCCACAGCGGAACTCAGGTCCGCTAATGATTGGCAGTAGATTTTTATGTGCCAAGTTCCCAGCCCTGACGCACAACCTTCCACAAAGGTACGCCCATTCACACATGTCTCCACACAGAAGACGCTGTAGCTGAGAATCGAACAGGACAACGTCTTACTGTGAGGCGACAACGCTACAGTGCAGAAATGAATTACCTAATGTGCTTTTCCTGGGCTTTTAGGTTATTGGTCTACAAAATGCACTTGGGGAAAAAGTGTGATAGCTCCCTCAACCAAGTTTTACAAAGTAATTGTAAACACTTGGTGATACTGAGGCAAAAGGAAAATATTTTAAGGTATGCAGAATTTTCAGTGTGAGTGGAGTTTTCCTTCAAGTTGAGAGTCCTTGTGTTTTTGTGAAAGCTTCACCATTTTTAAGGCTTTGACCAGTGATAACCCTAGGAATTAACAATATTCATCATATTGATCACTGCTGCAGTAGCCTTAGCTTTATATGTTATTTACTACTAAGGGTATAATAGCTGACCAGCTTCCAAAGCCTAAGGCTATTTTCCATGCACCCAGCTGAGCTGACCAAAAGACAAGTTTAGGTGGCAAGCCCTCTAGAGCTAATGCTGCTGAAGAGTACGCCCCTCTAAGGCGTTCAGAGGCGGACGGTTGGCTTGATGCTTTTCCTTTACTGGGCTGTTAAGTTCCCTTTTGGCAGGGATGGGGGTGTGGGACTAGCTTCCATTTTCTAATTTGTTTTTTCACTTTCCTCTTCAAGAAAGTTATTTTTAAAGCTAGGAGTTTTTTTAGTGGACTGTTTTCAGACTGTATCACACCTTTAAATGGGAGGGCTGTTTTATCCTGTCAGTTTAAAAGCTATGTAGTAACTGAACCATTTTTTCCTGTGGGAGTTCTATTTTACATTTTTTGGTGGCTGGCAAAGGGTTTAAGTGCTTTTTGTTTTGTTTTTCCTGTGGAAAAAAGTGACTTTTAAAGACTTGTACTTTTTATTTGCATTTGCTCCTAGCCTTCCTGAGGAAAGGCTAGTCTGGCTAGTCCATGGTTGAAACTACCTCTCCCATGGTCTGTCATCCTTCCAGTCACAAAAAGAAAAAGTTAAGCAAGCAACGTTTGCTGCTACAGCATGCTAACAATTTGTCTCAGCCATAGGTGGGTGTGTCTGGTGCAGCTGTTTGTTGTACCTCAAACCACTTATCTTTTACCCCCGGATCTTTCTGGTGTAGCACCTACTGCCACTGTGGACCAAAGGTTAGTCACTCCCCATGTGGCTATTTGGGGTCCACTCACTGGGCAAGGGAGAGTCACTCTTGTTGGTCCTGGGAGAGTGAACAGGGAAGGCTTCACCATTGTCGGAATGCTGTGCCCATTGCTGGGGTAACCGCAGCTGCCATTAGTAACATGGCTGGCCCCATTTTTCCTGTCAAAAAGAAACAGAAAAGTAAGCATGTCTGCCAGTCATTTTTTCTTGGGCATAGTTTACTGGGTATAGTTCAGGGTTTAATTCAGACTATTGGTCGTTGTAAAGTCGTTTCTGGTTAAAGAAAGAGGAATTCCTCTTCCTTAATAGATTCAAGAGTATGAATCTGAGCGGGGAGATGAAGGGACAGATGCAGGGTTTTCTCCTCAGATTTTTGACTCTGAGGAAAAAGGTGTCAGAGAAAGATATGGTAGTTCGGGCATGTGCAGGAAACAGTCTGGTGACGACGATTTGGGATAGACAGGAATAAGGCAAGAGGAAACGAGCGCATCCAGCAGAGGTGGATGGATTGTGTGAAAAGACCTGCAACAGTCAGGCATGAGTGTCAAAGAAGGGTTGGATAGTGGCATTGAATAAAGATGCCAAGAGTCGATATGACACCTTGACCCCATGTAGAAAATGGAAAGGGGGGGTTGATAACTCTGAGGAAAGCTCAGATCTGATTATGTTGATCTTCATTCCATTAATCACTGATGGGTTTCGGTTCCGAACCCCCCAGAACCAAGTCTGCAGTATACCAAGCTTGCACTGATCAAAAACTCTTGAGCTAAGCTGTACCCATAATCCCCTTCTCACTGTGTTACCTCAGATCTCGTTTTCCGTGTTGCCGTAAAGCCACGTTCAGGCCAGCTCTCAGCTAAGTCTTTGATATTTTTATACTTTTGAATAGAGAAGTGTTATCGGAAAGTGTCTTACTTTACTTCTCTTATATTTCCCTGTTTTTCGCTAAGTCTTTTTCCCTCTCTTCCAACTTTCCTGTCAATTACCTGATGGTAA
Organism: Protopterus annectens; assembly: GCF_019279795.1. Classification (NCBI taxonomy): domain Eukaryota; kingdom Metazoa; phylum Chordata; order Ceratodontiformes; family Protopteridae; genus Protopterus; species Protopterus annectens. The sequence continues at coordinate 361,362,459 of NC_056735.1, forward strand.
TGTTTGTACCATCGCTGGTACATTCCCTTCTCTACCTGCTGTGGTAATCTTACTGTACCATTGTTGGTATTTTCTGCTGTGATCTCTAGCTGTAGTTGATGTTTTTTGGTTGTTGTAATCTGGTTTTTCTGGTATTGTACTGTTTTTGTTGGTGTTAACATCTGATAAAAAGGGCACTTCAGGCTTCAAACAATGCCTGAAGTGTGGGAGGAAAATGCTGAATAGTGACTCTCATGATGATTGTGCTGATTTGGGTGTGCCTCATCTCTCGGTACAACCGGCTTGCTCCTTTTGTCAAGGTTTTAGTTCACGTACCTTGAATGAGTTTACAAACTGATTTTGAAGGTCCGCCTTAAATCGCCTTTTTCAGAGGCGCTCTCCATGTCAGAGGGTTCACCCCCTCCTAGAAAAGAGAAAGAGGCCACATTCCGTTACCTCTTCACCCTCCAGTGAGAAGGAAAGACCACCGAAACCAAAAGTTCGGAAACTTTCTGCTCCGGACCAGAAGTCTTCATTTGTGGCACCAATTTTGATGCCATGTATGTCTCTTATTTTGCTGCCGATGTCACCTACAATTGTGGCTGGGCTGGTACAAAGATTTTGACCTCAACGCCTATTATGGCTCTAAGCCTTCCCACGGTTCCTTTAGCTCAGATCGACACTACTGTCCCTATCGTCTCAAAATTTGAGAATGTGGTGCCTTTAGAAGTGTAAGCACGGACCCAATATTCCCAGTCTGTGAACCCCATCTTGGGACAGGCTTATACTCCGTTCTTAGAGCATCCAGAGTTCCCTTCGGGGATATACACTAGATCCACCAGGAGCCTCATTGAACTCAATGTGGTGCGCCTTGTGAACCAGCTGGAGAAGGCCAGGGGATCCCTTCTGATTCAAAAACCCAATCCCTCCTAGGACTTAGGGTTTCTGCTTCACGGACTCCATCTTACTCTCCTCCTTTGTCCTCCTTGAAGGTTTCAAAGCCATTGGTACCGACTCCTGTCTTGGCACACACTGCTTTGGTGCCAGTAGTGGATCTCACTTTGGCCCCGATGCTGACCCTTTGGCCTTCGATTACGTTAGAGCCAGATCTTCCACAGTCCCGGGATTGGACTACAGGCTTCTCTGTTCCAAGTTCGGTGCTGACCCTTTCTGCGGTGCTGTCCACGGTGCCAGGATCCCTGTCGGTACTGATCCAGCTTGAGGCACCATTCCTGGGAGCAAGCTCAACGGAGCGGGGGTAACACCCTGGTTCCAAAATTGTCTTTTTTTTCTGTTCCAGGCTCTAATCCCTCTTTGGGCGGCCTTTTCTTGCAGGTGATGGAGAGGGCTCTTGCCTCTGTAGGCAAGCCTTCTGCGTCAGAATCTCCATGTCGTTCCCCTGAGCTGCAGCTGTGACAGGCTACCTTCCCGGATCAACCACAGGAGCCGCAGGAGACCCTTTTGCAGGGTGCCCGTTCTTCCAGCTTTTCCTCAGAAGCTCCCACTGAGGAAGTTCCTAGGAAGAAATCGTGTAAGAGGAAGCATGTGGACTCCCCCTGAGGAGTCCCTCACCAAGGATATGGTTTACAATGAAAGGGAAGGGTCCCCACTATCACCCCCTGGAGATGTCTCCTTCAGAGACATCCTTGAGATCTTTAAACAGAGGGGTGATTGGAAGCCCAAAAACCTTTCCTCAGAGGATTCCATTTATCTGCAGTCCTTTCGTGCTTGATCATCTACCGCTTGGGTTTCCCCGGCTGCAGACGAGTTGGTTCAGCGTATGGTGCAATGAGCCTGGAAGAAGCCTGATGCTGTTGAAGCAATGCCTAGGAGACCAGACAAGATTCTTTCTCCCCCTGAAGAACCATCCACATGGTCAAAAGGTTTACCAGTAGATTCTATTGTGATGGCGGCAGCCACCAAGGAAGAGCTTGCTGAGGAGAGCCATACTGTTCACCTGCCTAACAGGGAGTCCCGAGCTGGGGACAGACTGGAGAAGCAAGTATTTGCTTCATCGACCTTTGCTATTAGGTCCTTGAACTACCTGTCACATTTCACCAAACTCCAGAGAGACCTCATCTCTGAACTCTCTGGTACTCTGTCAGGACAGGTGTCTGACAAGGTTAATGACAAGGTAACCTCGCAGCTAGTGACCCTGGACGCTTTCTAATTCATCCATGAGGTTAATTTCACATGCAGCCAAAGGGGCGGCTAGAGCTGTGGGTTTAGGTGTAGTTATGAGACGCCACACCTGGATTTGCCTGTGTGACTTTGCAGATTCTTTTAAGTCTTCCTTAATGCTCCAGTGGAAGCAACTTTCCTGTTTGGCCCTAAAGTGAAGGACACGCTAGCCAGCTGTGAGCAGGACAGTAAGACCCTGTCTGCGGTTGGTGTACGTTTCTCCACTCCTCAGCATCCCTTTTCCAGGAACCAGAGAAGTGGGAAGTTGTGGCACGGAAAGTCTCGGGGGGGGGGGGGTCCTTTTCGTGAGGCACGTGGCGAGTTCACCCCCAAAAGCAGAGGCTGAAACTTTTCTGGAAGACACCCCTACAGAGGCAGAGGGGGGTCCAGGTAATCAGAGATTCTTTCTCTGGACAGCCCTATCAACACTCCTGAAGAGCGGCCCTATTGCTGTCCTCTGTAAGCAGTCAGGGGACATCTTTCTCTGCACCCCAATGCCTGGCTATCAATTACCACAGATTCTTGGGTGCAGAAGATAATATCCAGAGGTTGCCAAATCCCATTCGACTCTTACCCAAACCCACCAAAACAAATCCCAGACGTTCCACCCAGTTAAAGGAAAAAAGCAGCTCTAAAAATAGAAAAGCTGTACTTAAAAATCATTCAGAAAGTCCCACCAGACCAGATCGGATCCGGATTTTACTCTAGGTTCTTTTTGGTGCCAAAAATGACAGGGGACTTGAGACCAATTTTTGACCAACTGTTTAAACAAGTCCTGTCAGCCAGACAGAATTTTGGATGCTCACGTTTCAGTCCATTCTCCCCTTTCTGGAGGAAGGCGATCAGATGTGCTTGATAGACCTTCAGGATGCGTATTACCACATCATGATGGGCAAATGCTCCAGAAGGTTCCTTTGCTTCCGGCTGGGAGCTAATCATCATCAATTCTGGGCCCTGCCCCTTTGGATTCTCTACAGCCCCCAGAGTGTTCACCAAATGCATTGGCAACCATGACAGCTCACTTGAGAGTACAAGGATTTCCGGGTGGTTCCATATCTGGACGATTGGCTCCTCACCGATCACACCAAGCATCTACTAGTAACAGCGTTGCACTACACCCTCACTTTGGTGCATCGCCTGGGAATCTCTATAAACTGGGAAAAGTCCAATCCAATTCCAACCCAAACCTTGGAATTCATAGGGGTGACATTCAATACCTGCTCTTGCTTAATCTCTCTCCCAGATCACAGGCTTCAAAGACCAAGGATCCAGCTCTGAGTGATACTCTGCCACGACTTGGTTCTGGATCGACAGGTCTTGCAGCTGTTATGGTCAATGGCCACATCTGTGTCAATAGTAGTACCCCTAACAAGGCTCCATGTGAGACTCTTACAGTGGCTTTTGTTAACTCAGTGGTATCCGAATCAACACCTGTTGTCCTTCCAGATTCAAATTACAAATCTATGCAAACTGCATCGATCTTGGTGGATGAAGCCAGACACAGAACTTTGGAGCCGATCCTTCCATCCCCCACAACCCAGAGCCATTGTATCCACGGATGCTTCCCTGATTTTGGGGGGGGGGGGGGCTTTTTCAGGTAATTTCTGTCCAAGGCACATGGTCTGATTTAGAGGCCAATCTGTGTATAAATTATCTAGAACTGAGGGCAATGCTTTAGGCATTGCAAGCATTTGTCTGCCCTTCCTTCGGGAACAATTGCTATCCAGTCGGACAACATGTCAGTTTAATACATCAACATACAAGGAGGAACCAAGTCCCATCACCTATGTCGAGAGGCCATGAGAGTTTGGCAATGGGCATTAGCTTCCAGCTGCTTTCTGATAGTAATGCATATCCCAGGGAACTCAGTGATCGCAGACAAAACTGAGCAGATGAATTTTTCTGCCTCACGAGTGGTCCCTCGACTCCAGCTTAGAAGCAAAGATCTGCAAACGTTGGGGCCGTCCTTGCTGCAACATATTCGTCTCCTTGTCCAACCACAAATGCAGCAGCTACTTCGCCCTAATTCCCCTGCAGGGGGAGTCCCTGAGGGAAGTGCTTATCCACAATTGGCCCACGAGACTGCTTTGTGCTGATCTTCCCATTCCTCTAGTTCTGACGAAAGCTCTTAGGTTGAAAAGCAAAATGATCCTCATAGCACCATATTGGCCTCATCAAGTATGGTTCCTATTTCTCTGGTCTCATCTACTTTGCAGACTGTGGACCTTGGATCTAACTCTAGATCTGATATCTCACCCCCAAGGGTTGAGCCACCTGAATTTGTCCAGTCTCAAGCTCACAGCTATTCTCCAATTCCATTGCTTGCCAGGCATTGTAATCTTTCCTCCAGTACGTGACATTTTTCTGGCTTCTTATAAACCATCCACTAGAAAACTTTATGCTGACAAATGGAAAAGATTTTCTATTGGTCTATAGACCGAGAAAACTAGATCCCTTTTCTGCACTGATGTCTGCTGTACTCCACTACCTATCTAACTTTGAGGAGGGTGCTGCAGCATCAACTATTGGTGTTCATTTAGCTGCCATTTTGAATTTTCATAATGGTTTTGGTGACTCCTCTTTAATCTGTCATCATCTGAGCAAAACATTTTTGAAAGGAATCTATTATTCAAGACCTGTAATCTAGCAGCTTACAGAGCCCTGGAGTCTCACACTTGTCTTAGTCTTTGACACGGCCTCCTTTCCAGCCAGCAGCACCGTGTGACATCAAGTTTCTCTCTCAGAAATCTCTTTTTCTGGTGGCTATTACTTCGGCCAGACACATTTCCAAGCTCTTTGTACCAAGCATCCTTATTTGATTTTCCACAAGTACAGAGTATCACTACAGACCAACCCTTCCTTCCTGTCCAAAATAATCTGAGCTCTCTGTTAATCAGACTGTTGATTTGCCTGTTTTTTCCTAATTTTTCTAACAAGGGAGAGTATTGTTTAGATTTACTGGATGTCCACAGACAACTGAGATTTTACTTGGAACAAAAACAACCTGGAAATCTGACCAGTTATTTATATTCGTTTCTGGTCCAAAAATTGGAAAGTCAGTCTCTAAAGTGACCCTATCCAAATGGTTGAGAGACTATAATTTTCATTTATAACCAAGAAAGCAAGTCTTTTCCTCCAAACATCCGAACTCGCGCCACCAGATCAGTGGCAAGTTCTGTGGTGTTCAACTCTAGAGCTTCAGTGGACATCTGTGCAGCAACGACGTGGGCATCCCCCCCCATACGTTTATCCCTCATTACAAGTTAGATCTGGTCTCCAGGGGAAGGGCGTCCTTTGTTTGTGTTGCTCAGGAATGTTCTTCCATAGGGCCACCCATTGACATAAGGTAGCTGGGGAACTTTGTCCCATCGATGATGAATGGAATGAAGATTAACAGATAAAGATGTTGTCTTGTATAAAGTTCCATCTGTGTTGTTGATCTTCATCCATTCATCATATCTCACCCTCCTTCCCCCTCCTAGAGGCTGCTGGAGGATATTTGGGTCCATTTTCTGGATTAAGGTTTGTGCTCAGAGACGGCCTCTGCTTTACTTATTAGGGTAAACTCGATACGAGGTAAGGAGAAGGGGGATTATGGGTTAAACTTGGCTCAAGAGTTTTTGGCTGGCGTGAGCTTGGCATAAGGCAGACTCTGTCCCGAGGGCTCGGAATCGAATCCCATCAGTGATGAATGGATGAAGAACAACACAGATGGAACATTATGGTAAGACATCACTTCTTTTTTTTCTGATTCTCCCTGTTGATGGTGGGGGGGGTCTCTTTGTCTGATACTATTTCTAGGATGCATCAGTTTTTGTAGTGGAAGAACACAGAGGTTTCTCAATGTCTCAGGAAATACTGAGTTGTTACAGAAGGAATTTCCAAAACGTGTAACCATTCCTCCTGTTTTGTTTGCTTTAGAGGATGTGCTGCTGTCTGTAATTTTCCTGTTAGTCAGCCAGCTGCCCCTTAAAAGACATATAGAATATGTAAAGCTCCTCGGTGTTTTAAGCTTTTATACACTGTTCCTAAACCTGACCTTGCAGTTATAGCTTTAGTCGATTCCACTGCTGCTAAACACACAAGTTAATTCCAGTCCTCCTGTTTCTGATTAAGATTGGAAAATTATTGATAAATATGGGAAAAGGTGTATACATCTGAGACTTTGGTTTTTCAGAAATTTGATTTGTCAAGCTTGTACTTTAGTTTGTGCTAATAGTGAAAGTATGAGGAATGCTGTATCTGTAGATGTCCTTCAAGGATGCATCTGCAGTCATCACATATGGGTTGTCCTGCCTCAGGCAGCCCTTCGGTCGGCCGGATTCCAAAGTCTGGGTCCGGCGTCGGCTGATGTCGCACATTCCCCGACGTCAGAGCGCCTGGGGTACAAAAGCATCAGCCGGCACCATCTTCCTCGGTCTTTCTTGCCGCGTGGTGCCCGAAGCAGAAGCAGTTCACAAGTGCCGGTCGGCCAGCTCTTGTAATTCAGCTAACCGAAGACTGCAAAAGCTAAGTACCCAGTTGGGGACTCTTTCTTGCCTCAGCCGATGTCAGATGAAGTTAATAATTGTTTAACTTGTGGGAAACAAATACTTCATAAGGATTTCCCCTGCTTAGGCCCAGACCACGACGTCTCTGCCTGTGCTTCCTTCAACCGACGCACTCTTAGACATCGGTCGGAGTTCGCAGAGGATTTTTTTGGGGCTAGTTTTTCATATAAAATGCCATCTGAGACCCCGACTTCACATTTAACTAAGAAACGGAAAGTCAAGGACCGACACACACGGGCCGTGTTTTCGGCTGAAACCACGGCTAAGCCTACCGCGAGTGTCTCGGTCTCTGCTGATACCGAGTCCTTGGTACTTCCGAACCCCGAAACCGCTCAACCGACAACCTCGGCCCTGGAGGCCCCTGCCGAGTCGGTTATTGAATTTCCTTCAGAAACTGGTGTCTTGGAAGCTTCAGACACCATTCCTCTAGACAAAACTACACCAGCACGTGGTGCAGCCAGGTCTCCTGCATCCATGTCCATAAAGGCATTCACCAGGGCTAAAGCTGCTAAACACACAAAAACAATGCCTCCCAGGGTTATTCCTCAGGGACCCACTTCTAGTTCACAGATCCTAACTTTGGCAGAGGACCTTATCTCTTTAATCAGGGGCTCTCAGCCCCATCCAGACAGGAGCTCTCAACCCCCTCTAGACAAAAGGCACAGGGTTGAGCCCTCTGATCGCCACTCCTCAGAGGAGGCCTCTGATGGCTCTGCTCACTCGGACTACCAGGAGGAGGCTTTTTCGGCCTACGAGGATTCGGATGCAGAGGAATCTATCCCCTCGGCCTCCCCTCCTGAAGAGCTATCCTTCAGGGAGACCCTTCACTCTGAGAGAGCATTTCAAATGGCAGGGCCAGGAATTTTCTGATTCCAGGAAAAGATTAAGAACCTTTCTACATTTACCTCAGCATAGACCTTAGGCTATTCCTCCTGTTTTGAATGTCATTGATGATGTGTACTCTGAGTCTAGTATAACCCCTGACACTCTGCCTCCGGCCCCTGTTAAACCCGATAGGTATTACAGGGTCCCGGACTCGCATAATTTTCTTTACAAGGCCCACTCTGCTGATCCAGAAACTATTTCCCAGGGCCCTAAAGGGGTTGCAGCTGCCACTACTAAAAACCCACTCCCCTCTGAAAAGGAGTCCAGGGCTTTAGAGAGATGGGGTAAAAAAGTGTATACTTCTGCCACTCTTGCTATGAGGGCATTAAATTGTCAATTTCATATGATACAGTACCAAGAGTATTTGTTAGATGAATTGCATAAGAAGCTGTCTTCTGAACCCCTTGATCACAAATCCCTTCTAGATCTGGTACACAACTCCCAGCAGGTTAGCAACCATTTCTTGCAGTGTGGCTATGATGCATTGGAAGCTTCATGTAGGTAAGCAATGACAGGTGCAGTCATACGTAGGCATGCTTGGCTGAAGGAACAATCTCTGCCAGATCATGTTAAAGCTAAGCTTATGGATGCTCCACTGGAAAAGCAAAAATTATTTGGTTCCACTGCTCAAGAGGTCTTAAAGAAATTTGAGGAAAAGGCGAAATCTGTACAAACAGTTAAGGATTTTCTTCAAGTCCAACCACCAAGATTCAGCAGAAATTGACCTACCAAGAATTGGTCTTTTCCGGACACAGAAAGATTTCAGAGAGGCAGGAACAGGCGTGCCAGAGGTAGAGGGCAAGCTAGGGGCTCCTACAGAGGCCGTCAATAGCAGCCTCCAAACCAGAGAGGTAGTGCAGGACCTACAACTGCTGCACCAGGACAGACTCAATGACTTTGCTTTGACTCCGCCAACCAGGGCTCAATTAGACGCACCTTTAGGCGGAAAGCTTTCTTAATTCTCAAAAAATTGGCACAGCATTACAAGGGACAAATGGACACTGCAAATAATAGACAATGGATACAGGTTCCATTTTCACACATTGCCAAAAAGAAAAGGCATGCCAGACCTGCCACCAAATCAGAGGGCAGAGGCTTTGAAACAAATCTCCAACTTAATACAAATGAAAGCTATATAAAAAGTTCCTCTTTCAGAACAAGGCCAAGGATTTTATTCCAGACTATTCCTTGTTCCAAGAAAAGAAAAACAGTGGAGACCTTTTCTCGACTTGTCCGCACTGAATACTTATCTCATTGTACCAAAATTCAAAATGCTGACTCTATAGCAACTCCTTCCCATGCTGGGCAAGGGGTCTTGGCTGGTGACTCTAGACCTCAAGGAGGCATACCTGCATGTCCCTATCAGACAAAGTTGCAGAAGACACCTCAGATTTCTTGCAGGGTCAGAGCATTATCAATTCTCAGCATTGCCCTTTGGCTTATCTACTGCGCCCAGAGTATTCACGAAATGCCTGGCATCAGTAATTGCACACTGCAGACTTCAGGGGATTCAAATATACCCATATCTGGACGACTGCCTTATACAATCGGACAGCCAACAAACTTTGGTAAAGGACTTGAATTATGCCATCCACCTTCTGCAGGCCTTGGGATATACAGTCAACATGCACAAATCAAGACTTGTTCCATCCCAAAGAATAACCTTTCTGGGTGCGGATCTAGACACAACCACCCAAATTGCCTTTCTCACAGGAGAAAAACAAAGACAACTACCGGATTACTTCAAGAATCTGACAAGACAAACTCAGCTGACTGCAAGGAAAATCCTGCAGGCCCTGGGTTACATGGCATCCTGCATTCTTTTGATCCCACAAGCAAGGCTGCATATGAGAAAACTACAGTGGTATCTAAGGAGTTTATGGACTCAGCACAGTCACAGCTTAGAAATTTTGATCCCATTCATTCCATGCCTCCAAAAGGAATTTCTGTGGTGGGCTCAGGCCAGCCAGTCCAACAGGGGGCTGCCCTTCACAAAGCCAAAAGCCACCCAAACCATTACAACGGACGCTTCAGACCAAGGTTGGGGAGCACACATGGAGGGCAGATGTATTCAAGGACTGTGGTCACAAAAGGCGCTACGCATGCACATAAACCAAAAAGAAATGCTAGCAGTGATGCATGCAATTGAGGCCTTCACGCTCTTTCTGCATCAAGGCCACCAACTAATAAGGACATACAACACCACAGTTATGTGGTACATAAGCAAGAAGGCACCCATTCCTACCCTCTTTGCAGACTGGCAATGAATCTATGGGATCTTTCTTTGAAACTCAATATACAGCTGCAATCCCAGTTTGTGCCAGGGAAAGACAATATACTGGCGGACAGCTTAAGCAGAAATATGGATGCACACGAATGGATGCTGCACCCAGACATCTTTCTACAGATAACACAGTCATGGGGGAGGCCAGACATAGATCTATTTGCCTCCCCCCACAATCATCAACTGAAGAAATTCTGCTCAAGGACATACCACCCACAAGCGTGGAAAGTGGACGCCCTCTCTTTCAGCTGGAGAACTCTAACAGTGTATGCATTTCCACCTCTCCCATTAGTGACCAAGGTGTTACTGAAGATCAGGACAGAGCAGCCAAAAGTGATTCTGATAGCTCCAGATTGGCCAAGACAGCACTGGTACCCAATGCTAAAGAGCAGGTCACGTACGAAACCATGGCCTCTTCCTCTATGGCCACTTCTACTGACACAGCACAATTACAAAACTCTGCATTCCAACCTGAAAACATTGCAACTAACAGCCTGGAAAATACCTTGACTCCTCCTCAGGATAAGCTATCCCAGAGAGTGAAGGATATTATTATGGAGGCTCGCCGGCCTTCCACAAGGAAGGCATATTCAGCAAAATGGAAAAGATTTCTCATTTGGAACACCACAAAGGGCCTAGATGCGACAGTGTTGAGCATGGCACATATCCTGGAATATTTGGCAGAAATGTTCCACAGTGGTCTGTCTTATTCTTCCATTAAAATTCATGCTTCAGCAATTTCAGCAGTGTACAATACTGATCCACCTGTCTTCTCTCATCCTCTCCTAAGACAGTTTCTAAGAGGAATCAAAAACATCAAACCTCCAAGGAAACCACCTCTACCTGCTTGGGACCTTAACTTTGTGTTGGAAAAACTAACGCTGCCTCCCTTTGAACCAGCAGCATCTGCAGATCTACAGTACCTGTCATGGAAGACTGCCTTCCTTCTGGCCATAACCTCAGCAAGAAGAGTATCTGAGTTACAGGCCCTGATGGCAGTACAGCCATTCCTTATTTTTCATCAGGACAGAGTTTCATTGAGAACCAATCCTACATTTATGCCAAAGGTGGTATCCAGGGTTTCATTAAACCAAGCTATTCACTTGCCTACCTTCTTTCCAAATCCACAAAACAAAGGGGAGAAACTTCTGCACACCCTGGACATACACAGACAGTTGCGCTACTACTTGGACAGAACTAAAAGTTACAGAAAAACTGACCAGCTGTTGGTAGCATATGCTGCTGGTACACAAGGAAAAGCAATTTCCAAACAGACAATTTCAAAATGGATAGGGAATTGCATTCGTTTTTGCTACTCCTTTCATGGAAAAACTGTGCCAGCTAACATTAGACCTCATTCCACGAGAGCCACAGCCACCTCCACAGCCTTCTTAAGGGGGTGGCTACCAAGGACATTTTAGAAGCTGCCACATGGAGCTCCGTGCATACATTTGCCAAACATTACAATTTACCTTTATATTCCAGATCCAGAGCAGGCTTTGCTACGGCAGTCCTGCAGGGTATTTTAGCTACACCATCCTTTACTTAGTTCCTCCACCCCCAGATTGGCTATGGTACTCTACCCATATGTGATGACTGCAGATGCATCCTTGAAGGACATAGTACAGTTTTGTACCTACCATAAATGTAGATGTCCGATAGGTATGCATCTGCAGTCAGGTTTACCCTCCCTCCTTCCCCTCTGTGGTATTTCTTGGGTACTTACCCCTCTTATAGCTAGCTGGGGGGATCTATTATGGTGCATTTGTTTTTATATTACTGTGCATGTTTGGATTTTTAAATGCATCTCTCCAAATTTAGCCTTCCTCAGAGGGCACCTGGCATCTGGGGCAAGAAAAACTGAGGAAGATGGCACTGGCTGATGCTTTTGTACCCCAGGCGCTCTGACGTCTGGGAATGTGCGATATCAGCCGACGCCGGACCCAGACTTTGGAATCCGGCCGACTGAAGGGCTGCCTGAGGCAGGACAACCCATATGTGATGACTGCAGACGCATACCTATCGGACATCTACATTTATGGTAGGTACAAAACTGTACTTTTCTTGTGAAGTGCTTTAAATTAGTTTCTATTGCACAGGTCAGCTCACTGTTGACAGTAGCTGTACCAGTATGTTGCTATTACTTCCTAAGCTGTGGCCACTGATACTGTTTCGAGGAGGTTTGCATCGCTGCATTCTCACTCCCAAATGTTAAAAATTATATTTTAAATTCCACTTTGTATTGAGTTTCAGTTTTTGGCCGCTCTGCTGCCGAACTGATCAAAAATGTGATGAAAGGTTTAAGCTGATGTAGGGAATCTCTAAGATTCTTATGCCCTTTTCCAAATTTTCTATGGTATTCTCTAAATCTCATCCAGTTTTGACAAAAAGTAGAATAGACAGTCTCAACAAAATACAGGTAAGCAGACTGTTGAGAAGAAATGGCAAGTGGATTCCAAAAAGAATCCTTGAACCTCCCCAAGCCAAGGACAGTCCAAGTGTGAATATCTGTTGGACCTTTTGACCTTCTCCCACCCTGGCCCCTTTTTTCTTCTAGAAAGTCTGAATATTTTATGAGATTGTTCCATCTCGCCTTCATTCTTACTAGGTTGGGTTTGGATCCGATCCTAGGATTCGTCTCAGACTTTTTTTCAAGCTCAATGTCCTCTGCCAGCTCTTAGCTAACTTCCTATCCCAGCATGCACCAGAACTATCCCCAGATCTCATTTGTTGCTGAACAAGATCGAGTGTTCATCTTGTTAGCTCTGGCTAAGTACAATTCTTTTTGATTACCTTTTGGTCTGTAATTCGTAGAATTTTTGGATAATTGGATATTTTAACTTTTAAAGCAGAGTGTGTCTACTCGTGACTTTAACTTTCGTGTTTGAGCTGTTTTCTAACTTTGACAGTCATTTGTTCGCTAGTCCTTGTATTTTCCCTTCCCAGCTTGTGTTAATCTGTAGTTGCCCTATTAGTGGAATAGTTCATTTTAATTAGAGAACTGTTAAATAGCCCATTTTAGTTAGAGGACTTAACCTTACTGTTTTTGCCTTTCCTTCCCAGTTTACTAGTGCAATTGCCGTTGTAGTGTTGCAGTTCGTTTAACTTGGGAATAGTAACAGGGCCTGTTTAAGTTAGAGGGCTTAGTCTTTTTTCCTTGTGTTCCGTCTCCTCAATAGCTTTACTTGTTTAAGTTAGAGGGTCCAGCCTACAGAAAAAAAAAATTGTTTTGGTTTTGCTGCTGTTTACCTTCAAAATGTCCAGCATGGAATCTAAGCCAGTGGGTTTTAAAAAGTGTGACGTGTAGCAAAAAGATGCCCCTTAGCGATAAACACACTTTGTTTATCATCTTGGGGCCATCCATCTGCAGGAGTCATGGTCCATTTTGCCATTCATTTAACCATAGAGCCTTCCTAGAGATCAAAATTTTCTTAAAACCCCCTTCTCAGAGGCACTGGAAGAAGGTTTGGGTTCATTTAGATCTGATAAGTAGTCTTCTGCTAAATCTGACAAATCAGACTAGTCTGGAAAAAGACCTTCCTCTTCTACATCATTGGATCCGGCATAGAAAATACCTAGACTGTCCATGGATCTGAAGGCTACTGGATTAGACAATGCTCAATCGGCTCTGACACCTTCTTGCTCTGTTCCAGTGAAATTTGAATTTAGGAGCCGTGTCTCCCCTATTTACAGATTTCCCATACTAAAAAAGACTAAATCTCCCACTTCCTTGACCCGGTCTTCTAGGAACCATTCAGATTACTTAGATCGGGTGGTAGAGAAGGTCTTACAGACACCGGAGCTGGCCAAATTACTGTTGGATGTGACCCCCAGGACTTCGGATCCTGTGACATCCACCTCCTTTGCTCCAAGTCCTTCTCCAGTCCAACCTCTGGCTTTGGAGTCTGAAGGTCTAGAGTTGTACTAGTCGAACTGTCTGATCTGCGACCCACCACTGGTCCGACCTTTGCTCTGACGTCCTCTGCTCCATCGGAGCTGGAGGGAGTCTAGGAGCCCACAGTCTCTGGACGGGTCTGGGGGCGGTTCAGTTCAGACAATTGTCTGATCCGACTTTGTCTCTCAGGGCCTCTGCTTGGGTGACTTCAGCTCCTACCTCAGGCTCGGGTCTGTCGTCTTTGGTTGCGGGGAGTTTAGTCTTCTTCAGATCCAGGGATATCCTCTGATCAGGGACAGGGGGCTTTTGAGATGAGGAGGGTGCTGTCTCCACAGACAAGTCCACAGTCCTCTCTGGCTATTCCTCCCTCCAGAGCATCGGTGCCTGCCTCTTTACCCCTGCATCTACAGGGGATGCAGAGACACTAGGCTTCAGGATGCCCAACAGGGCACCCCCCACTCTTCTGAAACTTTCCCAAAGTACCCTAAGGGAGTTCCTCAGAAGAGACTGCGCAAGAGGAAACAATTACACTCCCCAGAGGAGTCTATCACTTCTGATACAGACGTCGATGAGGCAGAAAGGTCCCCATGGTCATCTCCTGGTGATGTCTCCTTTAGAGACATCCTGGAAATGCTGAAGCAGGGAGGTGGCTGGAAGTCCTCTAACCCTTCGAAGGAGTCTGTATACCTGAAGGCCTTTGGGTCTCAACCTTCCACCTCTTGGGTGTGTCTGCTTTTCGTTGACCTCCTCTAGCTGGTTTCTTGAAAGGCATGGGAGTCCCCAGATTCCATGGGGCCTATTCCAAGGAGGCCAAACATTTATTACATCCCCCCTCAGAGAAATACATTTTAACAAAAGGAGTCCCAGTCGATGCCATGGTCGTAGCACCGGCCACTAAGAAGGAACTCTCTGAGACATCTTTTTCTGTCCACCCCCTGAAGAAGGAAACCAGGATTATGAACAGATATGGAAGGCGCATCTTTTCCTCAGCAGTTTTTTCTCTGATAGCTGAACTATCTTAGCCATTTTATGAGACTACAGAGGGATCTCCTGAAAGAGGTAGGAGATGCCCTCCAAGGTTCAGTAGCTAAGGGTTGCCGACAGTGTCTTCTCAGATTGCTACCTTAAACTCCGTTTGCTAACTCGTCCATGAGGCTCATATCCTATGCAACTGATAGAGCGAGTCGAGCAGCGGGTTCTGGAATTTCCCTAAGGAGACATTCTTGGATGACTTATGTGACTTCGCAGAACCCTTTAAGTCTTCCTTCGTAAATGACCCATTTGATGGTTCATCCTTGTTCGGGCCTAAAGTAAAGGACACACTCACCAGGTTGTGAACAGAAAGAAAAGACTCTCAATGCCATAGGAGTCTATTTTTCCATGCCTACTAGACCTTCTCACAAGGGTCAGAGAGGTAGTGGCAAGATGTGGTTCCGAAAGGCATAGAGATCTTTCCACGACAGTCATGGTGAACCCCCCCCCCAGAGGCAGAGGTGGAAGTAATAATGGAGGATGCCGACTTCGTGGCAGAGGGGGTCCACAAAATCAGGGTGATAGAGAATCCTTCTTTGGTAGGCCCTTTCAGTGCTTCTGAAAGGAGGCCCCACTTTCCAGCTCTGGAGGCAGTCGGGGGTCGCTTATCTTTATACCCAGAAGCATGGCAACAACTAACAAAAAGGCAGATGGATACAAAGCATCATATTCAGAGGTTGCATCATCCCGTTTTCCCTCCTTGCACCAAAGGTGAAAAAAGTTCTGGATGTTCCACCCAGTCAAATGATCAACCCTGATCAATGCACTCAACTCTATGAATCATCTTTGGTCCCAAAGGCTTCAAGTTGTTAGACAACACCATAGTCGTTTTGTACATCAACAAAGGGGGGAGGAGGAGCTAGTGACTGGGTCATACCCACTCCGTAGCCTGGACATGTTAGTTTGAGGTATACCTTCACAGCACATTCTCACTCTACAGACATTCTACATTCTGTCAGAGCAAAATTGTGTGGCAGACGAGCTGAGTAGGACCAGAGTAGACCCTGAAAAAAGGAAACTAGGTCATGGGGACTTCCTCAAGTTAGACGTCTTTGCTATCTCTCTGAACAATCAACTGGCATGATTCTGTTCCAGGAGTCTGTTCAAGAAGGCTTGGAAGATGGGTGCTTTTATTTTCATTGGATAGGGATGTTCCTGTGTGTATGCTTTTTTACCTTTTCCACTAATATCAAGGAAACTTCTGAAGATTCAAGAGGAATCCCCCAAGATCATTGTGATGACACTGTTCTGGCCCCAGGCAGCCCATGGTTCTCCCTCCTTTTCGAACTGGACAGGGACATTTACCACAAGCTTCCTCACAGATTGTCTGTACTCGCACAAGAACAGGGGTGTTAGATGCACCCTGCCATCAATCATCTTCAGTTGATTTCCTGGATGATAGGGTTTTAATTTCTTTTGGGCACGTTTACGGAGGATGTGCAGCAGGTATTAATGGAGGCAAGAAAGCCTGCTACTAGAAAATCATACATATGCAGAAGGAAAGGTCTCTTTAGTTGGTGCTAGCCACAAAACTGTCACATTCAGGGCTAATTGTTCTCTGGTTTAAAGTGTCTTTCTGTTTTACTATCCATTTGGTCTTTTTTATTCTGTCAAGGTTTCTTTATAGTCTGTTTCAGCATGTCTGCTTATGTATCCTCCTCTTTCAGTGCAGTCTAATCTCAAAATGTTTTTGAAAGTTTTGTTTACTAATAGGCCTCCAAGTAAACCAGTAGCCTAGCTTTTTGGATCTTAAGTTTGTGTTAGAGAAGTTAACAGGCTGCTCCATTTAACCAGCTAACCTGACAGACGTGAGGTTCTTAATATGGATCACAGTTTTACTGATTGGTTTGACCTCTGCAAGAGTATGAGAGTTGCAAGCTCTTGGGGAGAGTAAACCCTCTCATTTTCCACAAGGACAAGGTTTCTTTGAGAAGGATTCATTTTTTTATGCCTATAGTAGTATCACAGTGTACTTTAAGCTAAGCTATCTATCTTCCCGTTTTCTTTCCTGAACCTAAAAATGAGGGGGAGAGGATATTCTGTACCTTGCATGTGGACAGACAGCTCAGGTACTGTCTTAACGGAACTCTCATTTCTTCAGATCACTTAATTTCTTGAGAATGTCCACTCCACAAGGGGGGGAGCCACCACGGACCCCGGAAACTACCACCCCATTAGCCTGACGAGCCTGGTCTGCAAGGCCATGGAAGGTATCATCATGGAACTTCTAAACAAAGACATTGGTAATATCCAAACTCTGGACCCCACCCAATTCGGATTTGTAAAAGGCAGATAATGTCTTCTAAACCTGATAAGACTTCTTTTAAGCAGTCACCAAAGCCGTAGACAAGGGTAAGGTAGTTTACACAGCCTATCTAGATCTTGCCAAGGCTTTTGACACCATCCCCCACTCTGGAATTATAGATAAACTCACTAAAGTAGGTATAAATCCCTGTGTCACAAGATGGGTTGCCAACTGGCTCACTGACAGTACCCACACTGTGAAAGTAGCAGGCTCCAAATCCGACTTCAGACCAGTGACAAGTGGAGTACCACAGGGGTTCAGTCCTGGGTCCTGTTTGGTATCTACTTCTCTGACATACAGGCTAACACAGAAGGTCTTTGGCTAATGAAGTTCGCAGATGACTGCAAACTAGGAGCCATAATCGAAACTCCTAATGATGAGGACATCCTACAAAAGACCCTCACAGAGACAGATGCCTGGTGTCAAAGCCATGGCCTCAAGCTCAATGCCAAAAAGTGCATTGTCATTCCCTTTGGTAAAAACTGTGTACCCATGAACTACAACATAGGCAGTAGTATACTTAACACCGAAAGTGTGATAGAGACCTTGGGACACAGGTGGACAGTATTCTCTCCTTTGATAATCACATCGTCACAGTAGTCAGGAAATCCTACGTGGCGCACACCATCACAAAAGGGTTCTCATCCAGAAAAAAATAAGTCATTGTTCCCCTCTACTCATTAGACCCATTATAGAGTACAACGCCCCTTTTGGTATGTACCTCATAAGACATCTACAACAACCGGAAAGGCCGCAGAAATACCTCACAAAGAGGATTACTGGCCTCAAACAGGTGCCCTACACAGACGGTCTCAAAAAACTTCAGCTTGACTCCGTCGCATATTGCCTACTCAGAGGTGATCTCTGCCTAACATACAAAGCTATATCAAACCCAGAGCTGTTGGACATGCTCCACTAAATGAAATCCCAATCCCTCCAAGCTACACACGCTAGGGACCTAAACCTTGTCACCACAATAAACAGAACATGCCGGAGGGATAGATTCCTGTTCCAGAGACTTCCCATACTCCGGAATAAACTACCTATCTATATCAAACAAAGCTCCTCATTAGCACTCTAAAAGAAAAATCTTGATTGAGTGGGAAATAGGAAATTCACCCCGGGGATCACCTCTGTGGCTCTGCTCGACAGTGGCACAGGAAAATAATTTTCTTGGGTGGCAAAAGCCAGGGTACCTTTTTGGCTGGCCTTGTAGAGGCCCCAGGGCCGATAGCCTAGTACCTACCTATGAACCTAAGAGAGAACCTTTGTCAAAACAGACCATTTCCAAATGGTTGTGTAAGGATGTTAACTTTTATTATACTCACCATAACTAATCTTTTCCAGGCAGGGTTAAGGTCCACTCTACCAGGGCTTTGGCTTCATCTTTGGCTTTTTGGAAAGTATATTCTGAAGCTGCTTCTTGGTCATCTGTGTATACTTTTACAAAGCACTAAAAGCTTGATTTATTCTACAAGTCTAAATCAAGCTTTGTTATAACCAGTCTCCAGGTGTTCCTTGACCATTTTCCATCCACTTTGTATATGTAGTTAGCTATTGTTATCTACCTGTAAAGTTAAGACTACTGCAGCAGTTCTCTAAGTGCACTTATCATAACAGTAGATGTTCGAATGATCGTTGTTGCAATAGTCCCTCCCTCCTTCCACCCTCATTGTATTTTGGTGCATTATTTATGCCAAGGTGTGGACATTTTTTTATTCTTAGCATTGTACTTTCAGGGCTTAGGTGTTCTAAATCTTTGGAAGCTGGCGGGCTGTTGTATCCTTGGCTGGATATAACCCATATAGCGAAGGCTACTGCTGCTGTGATTATTTCAACATCTACTACTGTTAACAGTGAGTTTACTTGCACAGCTGTCCTTTTACAGCTATTCAAAAGTGAGTCACTGTGATGCTTTCTGTGCAACAATAATCTGTCTAGAAACATGTTGAAGATTTTTACATTGCTTTCATATTTTGTAACATTTGAAAGA
Organism: Protopterus annectens; assembly: GCF_019279795.1. NCBI lineage: Eukaryota > Metazoa > Chordata > Ceratodontiformes > Protopteridae > Protopterus > Protopterus annectens. Next base: position 361,381,563 of record NC_056735.1, read on the forward strand.
TGAGGTGTCTGTAGTAAAAGCTTGCAAATTTCAACTATACAAACTGTGTCACCTTTGGTTAGGCTAAGGTAGACCCCCAGCAATTAAGAGAGAATGTAATTTATTTCTGAGTTTTGACCAGATGAATGTTTGCGTCATTAAAGAATGTTACTTAGATAAATGTTGTTCCTAGATTTTGACTTCGCTGCAGGAGTTGCAGTCATTACGGTCATGTCTTGTATGAAGTGGAAGGAGGGTATGCTGTTTGACCCTTAATATGCTCATTCATTTTATTGTCATCTAGAGAGTGCACGATAGAAGACATGTATTCTGTGCAGTCTGTATACAGTGGATATAAAAAGTTTACACACCCCTGCTAAAATGCCAGGTTTTTGTGATATAAAAAAATGAGACCACAATAAACTTCAAAATTTTCCCACCTTTAATGTGACTTATTACATGTACAATTCAATTGAAAAACAAACAAATCTGTTTGGGGAAAAAATATAAAAAGTAAAAAACGCACAATAAGCTGGTTGAATAAGTGTGCACACGCTTTAATATTTTGTTGAAGCACCTTTTGGTTTAATTACAGCATTCAGCCTTCTTGGGAAGGAGTCTTATCAGCATGGCACATCTTGACTTGGCAATATTTGCCCACTCTTGCTTGCAAAAGTGCTTCAAATATGTCCGATTATGTGGGCATCTCTTGTGCACAGCCCTCTTCAGGTCACTTCACATATTTTCTATTGGATTTAGGTCTGGGCTCTGGCTGGGCCATTCCAAAACTTTCATTTTCTTTTGGTGAAGCCGTTCTTTTGTTGAGTTAAATGTATATTTGGAGTCATAGTCATGTTGAAAGGTGAAATTCCTCTTCATCTTTCTAGCAGACGCCTGAAGGTTTTAGGCCAAAAGTGACTGGTATTGGGAACTGTTCATAATTCCCTCCACCTTGACTAAAGCCTCAGTTCCAGATGAAGAAAAGCAACCCCAAAGCATAATAGTGCCACCACCATGCTTTGCATCAACAAAAGATCACCCCACTGTGAAGTGTTGTTTTTGTACCAAACGTACCTTTAGGAGTTTTGGCCAAAATGTTCAACCTTGGTCTCCTCAGACCATGACAAATTTTCCCACATGCTTTTGGGAGACTTGATGTATTGTTTTGCAAATTTTAGCCGGGCCTGGATGTTTTTCAGTGTAAGAAAAGGCTTCCGTCTTGCAACCCTACCCCATAGCCCAGGCATAAGGAGAATAGAGGAGATTGTTGTCAGATGTAGTACACAACCAGTACTTGCCAGAAATTTCTGCAGCTCCTTTAGTGTTGCTGTAGGTCTCTTGGCAGCCTCCCTGACCAGTTTTTATCTCGTCTTTTCATCAGTTTTGGAGGGACGTCCAATTCTTTGCAACATCACTGTTGTCCCATATTTTCTCCACGTTTTGATGATGTCTTCATTGTGTTCCGTGGTATAGCCAAGTCTGCGGAAATTCTTTTCATAGGTAGTTATTAGGCTATTGGCCCGAGGGCCTATATGACTAGCCAACAAGGTTCCCTGCCTTATGCCACCCAAGGAAGTTATTTTCCTGTGCCACTGTGGAGCAGAGAGACAGAAGTGATCCCCGGGGTGTATTTCCTATTTCCCATCCACTCGTCAAGATTTTTCTTGAAGAGTGCTAATGAAGAACTTTGCTTGACATAGATGGGTAGCCTGTTCCAGAGTATGGGAAGTCTCTGGGACAGGAATCTATCCCTCCAGCATGTCCTGCTTATTGTGGTGACAAGGTTTAGGTCCCTAGACCGTGTAGCTCAGAGGGATTAGGATTTCTTTAAGTGTAGCATGTCCAACAGCTCTGTGTTTTGACATAGCTTTATATGTTAGGCAGAGATCACCTTGGAGTAGGTGATATGCTACAGAGTAAAGCTGGAGTTTTTTGCGACTGTCAGTGTAGGGCATTTGTTTGAGGCCAGTAATCCTCTTTGTGAGGTACTTGTGTCCTTACCAGCTGCTGCAGATATCTTGAGGTACATTCCAAAAGGGGTGTTGCACTCTATAATGGGTCTGAGTGTCGAGTAGAGGGGAACAATGACCTCTCTTTTTTCCTGGATGAGAACCCTTTTATGATGAGGTGTGCCACATAGAAGGACTTCCTGACTACTACTGTGGCGATGTGACTATCAAAGAACAGTCTACTGTCCACCTGGGTCCCAAGGTCTCTTATCACACATTCGGTGTTAAGTAGATTGCTGTCTATGTAATAGTTCATGGGTACAGAGGTTTTACCAAAGGAGATGACAGTGCACTTTTTGGCATTGAGCTTGAGGCCATAGCTCTGACGCCAGGCATCTGTCTCAGCGAGGCCCTTTTGTAGGATTTCCACATCATTTGAGTTGACTATGGTTCCTTGTTTGCAGTCATCTGTGAAATTTGTTAGCCATAGGCCTTCTGTGTTAGTCTGTACTTCAGAGAAGTAGATACCAAACATGAGGTCCCAGGACTGAACCCTGTGAACACCTTGGAGTGTGCAACTTTTACAGTGCGAGTTTTGTCAGTGAGCCAGTTGGCAACCCATCTTGTGTCGTAGGGATTTATACCTAATTTAGTGAGTTTAGCTATAATTCCAGTATGGAAGGTAGTGTCAAGCCTTGGTGAGGTAAAGATAGGCTGTGTGAACCACCTTACCCTCATCTACAGCTTTGGTGACTGCTTCATGCCTCCTGAACCTGATCAACTTCTTTGATCTGCCTTTCACAAACCCAAACTGGGTGGAATCCAGAGTTCGGAGATTACCAATGTCATTGTTTGAGTTCCATGATGATACGTTTCATGTCTGCAGATCAGGCTAAAGGGCGATAATTCCCGGGATCAGTGGTGGCTCCCCCTTTGTGGAGTGGGATAACTGTTTGCTGTACTCCATTCAGTGGGCACAAAGCCTGATGTGAAGCTATGACTTAACATGGTGCTTAGGTCGGGGAACCAGTTCTTTCTGAAGTTCGTGTAAAATGCAGCCTGGGTCATTGTCCGGTCCCATGGATACTGTGTTTTTGGCTTTAGAGTGTGCAGCTTTTACCTGCATAGTTGTGATTACAGGGGCTCTGCATTCTTCCTGTATAGATATGGGCTCTTTAGGGGGTGAGTGGGCGGGTAAAGTTTGCACTGAACTTATCTGCCAGGATGTTGGCTATATCAGTTGGTTCTGTAATTTTCATGCCATTGTGCTGTAACTCTGAATAGATCTGGGTGTTGCCGTTGAGATTCTTGACATAGCTATAGAATGCTTTGTGGTTGTCCTTAGAATCAGTTGCGATTTTGATTTCGTAGCTAGCTTTGGAGGATCTTATAAGGAATCTCATTTTCTTACTGAAGCTGACCAGGAAGCTCCTCCACTCATGGGATTTTACTCTCTTGCAGCAATTTCTTCCTTCTGTTGTACAGTTTGTTTATGGCAGGGGACCACCATATTGGCTTCCTGTTTTTGGAGGATAACATTTTGGTTCTGTTTGGGATAGCACGATCCATGCACTCGTGTAAGTGCTTATAGAGTGCATTTGTGTAGGATTCAGCAGTCGTAACTGTATTGTCCATCTGCATGGGTGTCATGAAGTTCACCACTTATGTCTTAAGAAGCATGAAGTTGGCTTTGGAGGAATTTTTTACCGTGTTTTCCTTAATGGATGTGGGCCGGATGTGGCTATCAAGGGTGATTAGCTTATGGTCTGATAGGACCAACCAGGATTTGACTTCAGGTGTGGAACACCAGTCACTCATGTTGGTAATGCCTAGGTCTAGGATATTGTTGCCCCTGGTGGGGGTGTGGATAAGTTGATCCAGGGCATTGGAGTTTATGAATTCCAGAAAGCGTTGTGTGAAGGAGTTGGTACGCGAGGTTTCCCTGTTAATGGTGGGGTAGTTGAAATCCCCCGTTATTAGGGTGTTTGGTTGAACCCTAATATTTTCCAGTACATCAAGAAAAGAGGAGTGGGAATCTTGGGGCATGGTGGAGGATCTGTAGCAAGCTACAATTTGGATTGCAGTTTTGCCCAGAGTTAGTTGCACTTGGATAGCCTCAGATGCATTATGCTGAGGAACTAGCCTGGAGGTGTGGATATCCTTAATGAATATGGACACACCTCCGCCTTTGGTGTTCTGGTCCAGGTTTCATGGCCGAAAAGTGTGGTATGCGTTATAGCCTGGTAGTGCAGGGGTGCTCTCTGGAGCCTTGAACCAGGTCTCAGTCACTGCACAGATATCAATGTTCTACATTTTAAGGAGTGCCTCAAGTGAGCGCATTTTGAGATTTAGACTAATAACATTGAGTAGCATTACCCTCAGTTTTTGCTTGCCTGTTCCTGTTACCTAAAAAAGGCACACTAGGGGCGGCAAGAGCCTTAGCCAGTATCTGAAATCCCAGGGGCGACAGGTGCAGGCAATCTCTGGCAAAGCATCGTGGTCTGTCGACCATGTCATCCCAAGCAGACGGGTACTAGATCCCCTTAGAATGACACCAGAAGCTTAGCCAATTGTTGAAGTCAATCATTTTGTCCTTGTACTGCGGTATTCTGGGCGATGGCAGAATGCTACTCATTGGTACTTTTTGTACCCTTTTCCAGACTGATACCTTACAAAAATGAGATCCCTTTGATGCTTTGTAAGTTCTCTGTGTACCATGGCATTTGCAGTAGCAGTAGAACAGCTGAACTTTATTTGGGGTTAATGTGGGTATTTAGTTGATGGCAGGTGTGTACCCAAGAAGCGTGAATGCTGTAATTAAATCAAAAGATGCTTCAACAAAGTATTAGTTTAAGGGTGTGCACGCTTATGCAACCAGCTTATTGTATGTTTATTTTTTTTTTTGTCTTTTTTTCCCCTAACAGATTTGTTTGCTTTTCAATTGAATTGCACAGGTTACAGCTCACATTAAAGGTGGGAAAAGTTTTGAAATAATTTATTGTGGTCTCATTTTTTTATATCACAAAAATCTGGAATTTTAATGGGTGTGTAAACTTTTTATATCCACTGTAGGTGATGGTGCCAGCTCATTTTGGACTGTCCAGTCTAGTACTGCTATTTTTATTTTTTCTCACTCTCTATTCACACTTAATCTCCTTTAGTGAATTGTCACATTCCTACATTGAAAACCCTTGCTGTTTGTTTCTTCTTAGTGTGTTTCCTGAAGTTCTGCATATTTTTCTAAAACTCTTGTGCCAGGGACGACACGTACATCTTGTGGTTGTAAATGTTGTGACATCCTGGTCTGCACTAACAGAGCCTGCCTAACTCTTGAACTTCTCAGTTATCAGTTTGCATGTTTTGGTTATAGATTGACATTGATCACGGAGAAATTTCCAAAGTACTGAAGTGTTTTGAATGTTTGAGCTTCAGAATGACCCAGGTACTTTTGAAAAAGAGTATGGCATGAAGTATACGCCAGCTTTTCAACTTAGCCTTCTTCAGACATAGGTGGAAAACTGTTTTGTCCCTTTTCATTACCTGAAAGAATAGTGGAGATTGTGAAAGTGTATAGAGTGAAGATGGAAGCTGCTCTTCATAGACCACTGTTAACTGTCTGATTTCAGGGAGCAGCTCCTGAGTCAGTATATGAAAATTCAGTATGAGTACTTGGGATTGAGGGCACAGCTCGTAAAACCTCTCCATTCTTCAGTTGACCTAACTTTGCTCACAGGCCTCCCTGTCAGTTCCAGCAGGACTTTGCGAATGAGTGAAAGGGTTCAGAGGGTCCTTCCATGTTGAGGTTTGATCGTTTATTCCTAACCTTCAAACAGTTGGAAGTCTGAGACATGCCCATGCTAATGCACACCTTTATGAAACATAGCTTTAGACTGGCAGTCAGGATTGTGCAGGGACTTGATGTCTCTCTAGTGTCACGGTTTATCATACCAAGCACTGTGACACTGACATCTGCAGTGGATATAAAAAATGTACACACCCCTATTAAAATGCCAGGATTTTGTGATATAAAGAAAATGAGACCACAATAAATAATTTCAAAATTTTCCCACCTTTAATGTGACATATACCCTGTACAATTAAATTGAAAAACAGTTTGGTTATGGGAAAAAAATATAAAACATAAAAAAAGTATAATAAGCTGGTTGCATAAGTATGCACACACTTAAACTAATACTTTGTTGAAGTACCTTTTGATTTAATTACAACATTCAGTCTTCTTGGGTACACACCTGCCATCAGTGATGGAGACTCTTATTAACCCCAAATAAAGTTCAGCTGTCCTACTAGGATTTTCCTGACATTTACTCACTTGCCTGCTACAACAAAAGCCATGGTTTGCAGAGAACTTGCAAAACATCAAAGGGATCTCCTTGTTGAAATTTATCAATCATGAGAAGGGAACAAAAACATTTCCACTGCATTGGATATACCATGGAACACCGTGAAGACAATCATCAAAAAGTGGAGAAAATATGGGACAACAGTGACGTTGCAAAGAAAAGGACGTCCCTCCAAAATTGAAGAAAAGACGAGACGAAAACCTAGCAGGGAGGCTGCCAAAAGACCTTCAGCAACACTGAAGGAGCTGCAGGAATTTGTCAGGTACTGGTTGTATACCACATGTGACAATCTCCCGTATTCTCTGTATGTCTGGGCAATAGGGTAGGGTTGCAAGACGGAAGCCTTTTCTTACACAGAAAAACATCCACCCCCGGCTAAAATTAGCAAAACAATACATCGAGTCTCCCAAAAGCATGTGGGAAAATGTGTTGAGATCTGTTGAGACCAAAGTTGAACATTTTGGCCAGAAATCCAAAAGGGTACGTTTGGTGCAAAAACAGCACTTTGCATCACCAAAAGAACACTATCCCCATGGTGAAGCATGGTGGTAGCAGTATCATGCTTTGGGGTTGCTTTTCTTCAGCTTGAACTGGGGCTTTTGTCAGGGTGGGGGGAATTATGAATACTTCCAAATACCAGTCATTTTTGGCCCAAAACCTTCAAATGTCTACTAGAAAGCTGAAGAGGAATTTCACCTTTCAGCGTGACAGTGACCCCAAGCATACATCCAAATCAACAAATGAATGGGTTCACCAGAAGACAAAGTTTTGGAATGACCTAGCCAGGGCCCAGACCTAAATCCAATAGAAAATCTATGAGGTGACCTGAAGAGGGCTGTGCAGAAGAGATGCCCTTGCAGTCTGACAGATTTGGAGCTCTTTTGCAATGAAGAGATTGCAAATATTGCCAAGTCAAGATGTGCCATGCTGTTAGGATTCAGCCTTTTTGGGTAGGAGTCTGAGAGTCGGTTGGCACTCTCGGTGAAATGAGGTTTTATTCCCAGTTTATTTGGCTTTTCTACTTTGAGTTAGGGATTCGGTCAAAGGTTTTGTCCAGGTTGAGTCGTGTGCTGTGTACAGTTTTTACTTTAATCTATTGCTTTAGTGACCTTTTCAAGGAATTCTGGACGTTTGAGTAAGCATGACCTGTACTGTGTAAGGTCCTCCCTTATGCAGGGGAATGACTGTAGGTATTCTCCATTCACTTGGTGTAAAACCTGTGTGGACGCTGAAGTTAAACTATGTTAAGGGAGTGGCTAAATTGTGCTTCATGCTGTTTAAGATGCATTCAAGGATGTGGGGCCCCATTAATACAGCAGTTTTAAAATATTCTTCGTGTTTCACTGTTGCAGTCATTACATTTGGGTTATCTGCTTGCAGGTTGCCCCCCAGTCGGCCTGATTACCAAAGTCTTTGGTCCTGCATCAGTTGCTGACTTTTCTTCCATGACGTCAGGTTGTCACGGATATAAAACCTGCAGCTGACACCATTACATCAGTGTTTCTTGAGTGAAGCATGCATGCTCACAGACTAAATTTTCTTTTAGTTTCAGCCAAAGTCATAACCAAAAGGGGTAATTAGCTTTTTCCCCGGGGAAAGCAAAAATTTTAATTTCATTCTTTGAAAAAAATTTTAAAGGGGTTTTTAAGGAAAAAGATTTTTAATTGGGGAAAAAGGCCCTTTCCCCGTTTGGGTTTTGGATTTTTTAAACAATACCCCTAAACTAAATTTTTTAAATAATTTTGGGTTCCCCTATTTAAAAATTTTTAAAATTTTTGTTAAGGATTTGGGGGGTTCAATTTAAAAGGGAAAAACCAAAAAAAGGAACCAGGGGGGAACCCCTTGGTTTTAAAAAATTTTCCCAACCCATTCTAAGCCCGTTAAACCCCCTTAATCCCAGGGGCCCCATAAGTTTTTTAATTTTTTGGCCAAACCTTTTTAACATTTTTTATTTTTTCCTTTTAAAAAAATGCTTTGGGGTTTTTTATTTAAACAGATGGGGTTAAAAATTTTATTTTGGGTTAAGGGTTTAGAATTTTTCTTTAGGGTATTCATTTTATTTTATTTGCCCCCTTTCAAAATTTTTAAAAACCCCCGGGGGATTTTCCAAATTTCTTGCCCTTTAAAATTTTTTTTAAAATAGGCCCACATTCCCCTGGTTAAAATTGGGGGAAATGGCAAGGTTTTAATAACCCCCCTGTCCAATTAGGAATACCCCAAAAAATATTTTTTAACCCAAAATTTTTAAAAGGGAAATTTTTTCCTTCCCCCTTCCTTTTTTTTTTATTACCCTAACTTAATTTTATTTTAAAGTAAAAATTAAAATTTTTCCCTTTTAAATTAAAAAGGGGGATGTTTAATATTGGGGTAAAATTTTTTGGTTAAAAAATTGGGGAAATTTTTTTGGTTTTATTTTTTATTTTATATTTTTTTAAAAAATAAAATAAAATGTTAAAAAAATTTTGGGTGTCCCTTTTCAAATTTTTTTATGTAAATTTAAAAAAAGGGGGAAAAAAAATTTAATGAAAAATTTTTTAAATTTTTGTTGGTTTAAAATTTTTTGATTGTTTTGGATGGGGGGGGTAATTTTTTGTAAATTTTAGATTTTTAATGTTTTTTCCCTAGTTTTATGGGGGATTGTTATTTTAAAAGTTTTTAAAAAGGGTTTAAAAAGGGGGTTGGTAATTATAGGAAAATTTTTTTATAAATTTAAAAAATTTTAAAAAAAATAAAAATTTTTTATAAAAATTAAGTTTGTAAAAAATTTTATTTTTTATAAAAAAAAAGTGGGTTTTTATTTATTATTAAATTTTTAAAAAAAGTTGGGGAATTTTTTTGTAAAAATATTAATTTATTAAGGGGTTATTAGGTATAAGGTAATTAAAAAAGGGAAATTTTTTAAAAGTTTAGGGATTATGGGAAAAAGGGAGGAATTTTTAGGAAGGGTTAAAATTTTTTATTGGGGGAATGTATTTAAAAAAGGGTTTAAATTAATATGTATAATTGATGTATATTTAAAAAAAAATTGATTAAAATTTTTTTGAAGAAAAACAAATGGTTTAAAAAAATTTTATTTTTTAAAAATTTATATTGTGATGGGTTTGTTTTTAAAATTTTTAGGGGTTTTAAAGTTAAATGTGGATTAAAAGTATGGGGGAAATTTGGAATGTATTCAAAATTTTTAAAAAATTTTTTAAAAGTATGGGGGGAAAAGGGGGCAATTTAAAAATTGGAATGTTGGGGGTATTAAATTTCGAAAAGGGTAGATAAGATTAAAATTAAATAAAAAGGTATTTTAAAAAGTTTTAATGTTGTTTAAAAAAAATTATTTAAAAAAGAAGGGGAAAACCCCGAAAGAAAATTTTTAGGGAATTGTAATAATTTAAAGGGAAGAAAATTTAAAAGGGGTTTTTAAAACAAAAATTATAATGGAAAAGGTTTCATGTATTTTAAAAATTGGGGTTATGGGGGAATAAAAAGTTTTGCTTTATAAAAAAAATATTTAAAAAAAAGTTGGAAAAATTTTTTTTGGGGAAAAAATGTTTGTTTATTGTTTTAAAATATTATTAAATAAAAAAAAATGTTTTTGAGATTTAAATGGGAATTTGGGTTGGAAAAAAGGATTTATTTTTTGTTTTAAAATATTTAAAGTAATTAATTTTTTAAATGGTATTTTTTAAATTAATTTAAAAATTTAAATTTTTTGGAATAAATATATGGGGGTGTTAAAAAAATGGGTTTTTTTTATAAAAAAATTTGGGGTTTAATAAATTTTTTGGTTTAAAATTTATATTAGGGAAAATTTGTTTTTATAAAAAAATTATGTAGAAAAATTTGTATATATTTTAATTTTTTTTTTTAAGATTTTAAGGGAAAAATATAAATAATTATTGTTATTAATTTTTTTTGGTTTTCAAACCTTTTGTAGTTGTAATTAAATATTTTTATAAAAGGGTTGGTATTTTTTAAATTTTTTATTTTATAATTTTTTTTATGGGGGATATTAGTATAATTTTTTTAATTTTTTTGGGAAAAATATTAAATTTTTTATTTTTAGATTTAAAGGGGAAAAAAGAAAAGTAAAAAGGTTTTTAATTTAAAAAGATTTGGATTAATTTTTTTTTGTTTTTTAAGGGAATTTTAAAAAAATTTTTTGGGGGAAGGTTTTTATTTATTTTTTTATATCAAAATTATATTTTAAAAGGGAGATTAAAGATTTAAAATAAGGTATTTGGAAATATTGGGGAAGGAATTTTAATTTTATTTATATAATTGCTATGGTTTTAATTTTAAAAAGTTGTTTTTTTTATTTTTTGTTTGGGAAAAAAGGGTGGTAAAAGGAAAAAAATTTTTTATAAAAAATTAAAATTTTTAAACCCCCCCAGGGGGGGTATAACAGAAGAAAATTTTTATTTGTAATTTTTTTTTTATTTTTTGGGTTTAATTGGGGGAAAAATTAGGAAATTGGGAGGTTTGTTACTATTATTTAAGGGATATATTTTATTGGTTTATAATATAAAAATAATAAATAAATTGAAATTAATTTTTGGATAAAAAAGTATTTTTTAAAATTTATGTATACCAAACATTTTTAAAAATTAAAAAAATTTTTATTTTTGTTTATGATAAATTAATTTAAAATAATTTTTTTTATATTATTATATAATTTTTTTTTAATTATTATTTTATATTTTTTTAAAAATTTTTTTTAATTTTAAATGTTTTATAAATGAAATAAAAAAAAAAAAATTAAAAATATTTTTTTAACCCCAAAAAATTGGGGTAATTTTTGTATTAATTTTATATATATGTTATAAAAGATTATTTTTTGTTAAATTTTTTATTATTTTTATATTAAAAAGGATTTTTTATTAAAAATTTTTTTTAAAAATTTTTTAAAAAGCAGGCATTAAAAAAAATGATAAATTTTTTTTTTAAACAAAAAATATATTATTATTTTTATTTTTTTTAAAATATATATAATATTTTTATTTTGGGATTTTATATGTATATTATATTTTTTAATTTGTTAAATATGTATTTTGTATAAGGTTTATGATTAAAATATTTTTTTAAAAATATATATTTTTTAATAATTTTTATTTTAAAAAAATGTTTTTTAAAAGTATATATATATGTATTATTTAAATTTAAAAAATTTTTATATTTTTTTTATTTTTTTAAACAAAATGTATTTTAAAAATATATTTTTATTTTATTTAAAAAATTGGGAATTTTTTATTTTAATTTTTATATTTTAAATTTTTATATAAAAAATTTATTTTATTTTATAGGATTAAAATTTTTAAAAATTTTTTAAAATTTAAAAAAATATATATATTTTTATTTTTTTATATATTTTTATTTTTATATAGGGGTAAAATTTAAAAAAAGGGGAATTTTTTATTAATTTTAAAAATTTTTAATTAAAAATTATGTTTTAAAAAAAATTTTTTATTTTATTATTAAAATTTTTTTATATATTTTTATTTGGGTTTAAAAATATATTTAAAAAATGGAATTTTTAAAATATTTTAAAAATTAATTTTTATGTATTTTTAAAAATTTTGTAATAAAGTATATATTTTTAAATTTTTTATTTTAAAAAATGTAATTTTTATAATATTATTTTTATTAATTTTTATGTATATAAAATTTTGTATTTTTAGTGTATATATTTTTTTTTTTATTTTTATTAATTTTTTATGTATATATAAAAAAATGTATATATATTTTGTATATATATATATTTTTATTTTTTTTATTTTTATATGATATTTGTTTAAAAAATATATTTTGTTTTTAATATGTTTTTATAATATATATATGTTTTAAATGTAAAAATATATGTATTTTTTTAAAAAATTAAAAAATTTTTTTTTATATTATGTATTTTTATAAATGTATAAAAAATTGTATATATATTTGGTTAAATTTTTTATTATTTTTTTTTAAAATAATTTTTAAAGATATATATTTTATATATTTTTATATATTTTTATGTTTTTATATTGTAGTGTATATATTTTTATATAATGTTTTATTTTATATATAAAAAATATATATATATATATATATGTATTTTAATAATTTTATATGTTTTATATTTTATATATATGTATATAAAAAAAATAAATAAATGAAAAAAAAAAAAAATATATAATATTAATAGAAATATTTTTTTATAATATAAAATATAAATTATTAAAATATTTTTTAAAATGAACATTTTTAAATTGGAATATAAAAAAAAATATAAAAAAAAAAATTTTTAATATAAAAATAAAAAAAAAAAAAATATGAGAAAAAAAAAAAAAGAAAAAAATAAATATATAAAAAAAAATATATATATATAGAATATATTAAAATGTAAAAAAAAAAATTATTTAATAACAAAATTATTTATTATAAATATTATTATATAATATATATTATTATATATATAATTTTATTTTTATTATTATATATATATATTTTAAAAATATATATAATATATAAATATTATATATATATACAATTTTTTATATATATATATATATATATATATATATAATATATTTTTTATAATATATTTTTTTAAAATTTTATAAAAATATATTTTTTAAAAAAATTTTTATAATTTTTATTTTTATAATATTTTTAAAAATATTTTAAAATTTTATTTTTATATAATATTTTATATATAACATAATATTTTATATTTAAAAATATATAATTTTATATATATTTTATATATTTTAAAATAATTTTATAT